>NW_028238183.1:0-74817 GCF_015680905.1 Coptis chinensis
TTAAAAATTTTATCTGGCATTTTCATCAAGAAAAGTTCGAGTTTGAGCTTGGTGGATTACGTTCATCTGTCGAGAGTGTTAGGAGTCCAAAAACCAGAGTAGTTTGTTTGGAGCACACTAATATTTGCTCTTTGAAGGGTGTCTCTGGAGAGGTATTGGATAACAGCCGCGTCATAATCTGCGTGACTAAAGTAGGTAGAGTGCTAACCTTTTTGTTTTCGGTGATAGCGTTCGAGAGGTGTTGGATTAGACAAAAATCATCCACTTTAGTCACCGCAAAACCAAAGTAGGTGAAATTTAGGAGACTTTGTGACTTGATTGGTGTGATGTACCTACCACGTTTTAGTATCCGACAACGTAAGTACCAACTTCGTTGATTACCATTTCAAAGAGTGTTGAAATTTCTTGTGATATGGCTAGACTTACAGCCGTGAAAAGTCTGTTAGCTTCGTAGTAAAATTTTGATGGAATCAAAATGATGACTTTGGAAAAAGGAACTCACGGAGGTATTCATTGGGTTGAAGTATGTCGGAGATAATTTCCTAGTCAATTCAATCGTCATCCGTAGGCATTGAAATAGCATTTTCCATGTTCGGTTCATCAATTGATAGAACATCATAACCAATTCTTGGGAATAACTAGGCTGGCGAATGATATAGAAACGTCCATCCTCGGCGATACAATTTGAAGTGTCAAAATAAGGAAAAAACGGCCGTCTTTCAAAAATTGGGGTATCTTTCTCGGGGCGTTATTTTTCTTGGTTGATCCCGTTTGGAGAAATTAGGAGGAAGTATAGTGAAGAATGCTTGAAAGAGAATGGCTAAAAAGAAGTGATTTATAGGCAATCCTATGAGTTTGTACCAATTAAGATTCAAGTTTAGTTAAATCCAAAATTAATATAGAAAAACACCAAGTGACTCATTGTGTTGTTGTGACACCGACCCAACTATGAACAACGACAATGGGTATCCATAGTAACTCTTTTCTCAGTTTCCACAAACAATTAATGAGATGTTAAAATGATGAGAAAGTATGGGAAGCTTTCACATGGCAATTACACTTTACATTTGAGGAATTTATGATCATGCCTCGATAATAGAATATGGATAGAATAATGTCGAGTTTAGGTGTTATTGCCCGAGTGTTATCGCTGCATTATGGCGTCTTGGCGATCTTCTCTGAACACCATGGTGGGAGATAGAATTATTTGGTGATATTTAGATGGTAATTTCTTTGTTATGGTTTTCTTAGTTGTTTTTCAATAGGTAAAAATATAACTATACCGCCAAATATTTATCACGGAACTTCTCCGTTATCGTTACCCGAACAAATGGTGGATAATTGACCCAACACACCATAGTAATATACAAAGCGACAAAGGGAAAAGAAAGATATGGAGTTACATAGATCTGGATATTTTGGAGCATGTTATGCATGAAGGCGACGATGGGAACAATGATAAAACGTTATCCCCGAATATTGTGGCTTGACCGTTCCGTTGCTCCTTTTCGATAAACTTCCAAGTTGATTCATTATGTTGAAGGAAAATGAGAATTTGTGAAGAGAATTTGTGAAGTGGGGAAGAAAAGGGATGGGGGTAGAAAATGGAAGGAGGGTTGGTTTATAATTAGAAAATCGACCGTTGAACTGTCGACCGTTTGGATCGTCCGTTGGGTTTTGACCCGTTGAACTTTGAGAGCGGCCGTCAAGGGAGGAACAACTAATATATTCACGAAATTACAATAATTTCATATCATAAAACATTTCTCGAACAAACCGATGCGGAATACAAAATTATGAAAATCAAGCGATATATAATTTTTATCACTAGAAAAAATAAAAAATACAATGCATGGGAAATAAATAACATGAACACAAGCCAAGGAAAAATAAACAACTCTTGCAGGAATCCTGGGGTTGCGAGGAAGGGCGAACTCTGGGCTGAGGTACGGCCGGTTTGGGAATGTGGCCCCAAAAAGCTATAAACGGTTAATCTTTGGAATTATTTCTTTGATTTTCCATCATCATTATCTGGAAGCGACCTTGGCGATGCGCATTTCTTATTTGAAGTCATTTTTTGGGAAGTAAGCATCTCTTCTGGCGAAGAAACATCCTCGCGTACTAGTGTTCATGTGTCTCAAAAGCTTCCATGAGTGCTTGATTTGAAGGTATCTCGATACTATGATTGGGTGGTGTGAAGGAGGAGGAGGCGGTACATTATCACGCTTCGATATCATCTCTCTCTCGCTATAAGTTCGGTTTGATCCATGACCACGAAGTCGAAAAATTGCAAAACTTTCAAAAGACCTTGTTGGAGTTAAGGACTAGTGGACTGGAACTTTTAAAGTAAAATAAGGTAACAAGCACAACAAGAGCTGACTTTGGTTGGCCTTGACGTAAGAACATGGCTAAAATGGACCATCTACGAAGGTATCTTCTTCTCCTGCTGGAGGGATCCTGATGGGTGTAAATGTCTTGTTCCGTCGTGGGCGTTTTGAAGGGACTGATAGCGTTGTAAGCCCGACCAGGAAATGCTTGGCCGGTTAGTTGCGTCACGGCGATGTTAGTACGCGGTTTGAGGGGTAACATTGTAGTAAGCCCTGGCGTGTCAAACATAAACTCCATTGTATTTGGATACTCCGAAATCGGCGGTGTCTGTATCCGGAGTTGATTGGAATATTAGGTAGTTATGCGATATCAATTCCAGCGTGAGTTCGCGTTCGACCCACGTCATGGTAATCCCAAAACTCATTCCCACAGAAATTCCCGAAAACCTCCATTGTTATAGAATTTCAACACTAAATCTTTTTGAATAATGAAGCTAGAATTAGATGCAAAAGATATTCCCACTCTCTACTAGCAATTTCCCCGTCCGAAAAGGGATGAAACATCCGAAATTATAGAGATTTGCAAATTTCCCTCAGTGATTCTCCGTGTCAAGCCATAGGGGATTGAGATGAATTTCTGAGGTTATATATAGGATGTGGGAGTGAGGGGATGGTTGGACCGAGCAGGAGGATCGGAGTTGGTTTTGATTAAATGCAAGTACGAGTCAAATTTGAGTGTAGCGATCACTGCGTGCCTGTGCTATGGGGGACAAGATCCAGATTGGGGGAAGAAATTGAGGGGCTGCGTGGGACACCTCGTGTTTGAGTTTTATTGACGGGACTTCGTGATTTAGGGAGTTCCTAATTTTTGGCCCAACCCGATTGATTTCGAGAAATTCCCCATGTCACGAAATGTCCCAAAATTTCAAGCGTGGAATTCGATTTGTTTTAACTCAAATTGAGCAGAAAAAAGAAAAAGATAATATCAAAAAGCGATTAACATTAAAATTGCCATCCCTTTTGAATATGACAAAATCACATTCAAACCTTTTTTTTTTTTATGTTTGAATCTTGTAAAAGCGATAAACCCCCAACTTATTTTTTATTTTTATTTATTTTTAAGGAAGTTTATTTATTTACAAATTTTATATACAAATGTACAAGGGGGAGATGAGCGTGTTAACAACAACATGGTTTCAAGAAAGAAATCATTACTGTAAAATCCAGGTGTTGTTTGTCATGTCGGCTGCAGGACAAACCCGATCGGCCCGGGCCCGTGGCTTAACTCTTATGTTTGGGGGCCTTAGGGGTTAGGGGCCGGTTCCATCCCGACCAATGTGCAATAGTCTAATAATAATATTACCACTTGAGTACATATGGTATAGCACCGACCGCCCGAGCGTCATCAAATACGAAAACTATTGGGGGTTGGCCTAGTGAAATCCATTGCGAAATCGCGAGCGAGGGACCATCCGATGTTGCATATCCGACTCTCTTTGTACACAACACTTAGTCACAAAGGTGAAAATAAAAACCCAGCGGTATAAACAAGTTGAGTCTTTTAGCGTCCGGCGTCCAGTCGATGAATGTAGGTTTTAACGTCCGGATCACCAGGCGAATCGACTGTAGGACAATGGGGCGGCAATGAGGGGATTTATCCTGGCGAGCTGGTGTCCGGAATAATATACCTTATACCAGCTCATATTGGATAGTAGATCCAGACACGGACGGCCAATGTGTTTGACAATTCATACACCACCCATCCTTTTTCACCGATAAACTTTCGAGCAAAAATTCTTCGACCATTACTTATTCAAGATGGGTGAGATTTACACAAGTGATGAGCTGAGGATTCGCGAGGAAAGAAGAGAATAGAAAAGGGAAGAGAAGGAAGAGTTGAAATTTTTGGTACCCGTTGTTTTACCGTAGAGCACGCGTTCTTTGGATTACCGAAGAACATTTATACTTCCAGTTTTGAAGTAGAGTTTTTGTGGACTAAGGTTAAAGCTTGCAACCATACACTCTAGGGATTTTAGAAAAAATGAAGAGGGGCGGGTTACCACAATGGCGATTACTTTTCCTGTTTATATCACGTGGAAAAAGAAATACACCGCTGAATCTATTCGTCGTGTATCGGATCTTTGGTAAGAGTCTCTTAACATCTAGAGAGCACAACTCATGATAATGTTTAACGCGTTGGCCATTTACTTGAAATTATTTGTCATCATTTATGTTTTTCAAAGATATAGCCCCATAAGGGGTTCTGAAAACAGACAATGAAAGGACCCGGACCATCGAAGCTTTTAATTTTCTGGAAAAATGTGTAATCTTGAGTTGTACAACAAAACTTTTGACCAACTTTGAAATCTTTTCTCAATATGTGCTTGTCATGCACTCTTTTCATGTTGGCTTTATAAGATTCCCGAGATCATAGGCATCACTCCGAATTTCCTCCGAGAACTCGTTTAACTTGATTTTCTCTTTCTTTTGCCGCATTAGTATAATTGAGGCTTTTGATGGCCCATGGAGCCTTACGATGCTCAAGTTCAACCGGGCGGTGACAAGGTTTTCAAAAGCGGCGATAAGGGGACATCCCTATAGGTGTCTTAAAAGGCATTATGTATGCCCACAAGGCATCGAATAATCGTAGAGACCAAGTCTTTTCTAGATGGATTAACAGTTTTTCAAAATGGATTTGATCTCTCTATTAGAGACTTCTACTTGGCCAATTGGTTTGAGGATGATCTGAGTTGCCACTTTAATGCGTATTGACTCCATATTTCTTTACTAATGATTCAAAAATTTATTCTACAAATATTTTTCCCCCATCAATAATAGTAGCTTTTGGAGCATGGAAATCGAGAAAAATATTTTCTTTTCACGAAAAAAGCGGCGGTTTATGATCATTAAGCGACATGCCAATGCCTCGATCCATTTTGACTCGTAGTCAACTGCTACCCGATATGTAAAGGAAACCATGAGAATTTGGAAAGGGACCCATGAAGTTTGATGCCCCATACATCAAAGATTTCAATTAAAATGGAATTTAAGGGCATCATGTTGCATTAAATACGTGTCCTAGCTATTTCGCGGCGCTTGCATGCTTTGCAATGCTTTCGTGTGCATCTCTAAACGTGTTGGCCAATAAAATCCACATTGTAGAACCTTAGCGCGTTTTTCTTACCACTAAAATGACCACCACAAGATTGTTCATAAGCGAGGAAGGATAACATCGTCATTGTGTTCCCGGTTAGAATGCAGCAGGCGGGTTAGTTGGTCGAACAATACTTGAAGAGGTAGGGATCATCGAAATAAAATTTCATAGTGGATAAGAACTTTTTTTAGGTCATTCACGAGACCAAGATGAAGGGACTTCCTCGGTAACTAAGTAATTTATATGTCGGTGCCCGGGGACAAAAAATGGAATATAAAGTGTTCATCCGAAATGAATCATAGATAGGTTCTATATCGATTAATATCAATATCAGCGACAAGTTTTGATAAATGGTGCGCAACCATATTTTAGCAACCTTTTTTTTCTCTAATTTCTAGAGTAAATTCTTGCAAAGAGGAGAATCCAAACGGATCAACCTCTGTTTTTTCATTTTTTAAGCTAATACGCGTAGCTAAGCACGCATGGTTAATGTAGACAATTGTGGAAGAACCCACTAGGTAAGGACGAAACTTATCCAAGGCATATAACGGCGAAATTCTTTCACGGTGGTGGTATAGTTACGTTGAGCTTCATTAAAGGTTTTACTGGTAGTAAATGACAATTGGCTTATCTTCTCGGCGTTGCCCTAGTACAGCTCAATAGCATAGTCACTTCGCATCACACATTAATTCAAAAAGTTTAGACCAATCAGGTGGTTTGAATTATAGGAGTCGGTAGTTAAGATGGATTTTAAAATCTCAAAAAGCTTGTTTACAATTGAACCGAAGTAAAAAGCGGCATCTTTTAAGCAAGAGATTGGTTAAAGGTCGAGCAACCTTTGAGAAATCTTGAATAAATCTCCTATAGAAACCTGCGTGTCCTAAAAATACGAATGTCTGGCTGTTTTTTTGTATAGGAAGTGAAGCAATTTTTTTTCTTTCTTAAAACTTTGTGGAAACCGATTCCGTCTTTTGAAACGATATGTCCTAAAAAATTATTCCTTTTTACCATGAAATGGTATTTTTCCCAATTAAGAACAAGGTTTTCTCTTCTACGTGTAAAGACCTTTTCAAGATTTGATAGACAACTATCGAAAGAATCTCCATATATTGAAAATTAGATCCATGAATACTTCCATAAAGCGTTCAACCATATCATCAAAATGTGAAGCATGCGGTTGGAAAGTACTAGGTGCATTGCAAAGGTCGAAGACATTTGTTTATATGCAAATGTACCAAAAGGACAGGTGAGCGTAGTCTTTTCTTGTCGGCAGGATCTATGACTATCTGAAAATATCTGAATAACCATCAAAGAAAATAGTAATACAGCATGACCGACTAACTCGTTTCAAACATCGATCGATGAAGAGGCGGTTGGAAAGTGATCCTTACAAATTCGCTGCATTATGTTTTGCAATAGTCAATGCCTATTAAGCCATTTCATTGGAATACAAAAGCGGAGATGCATTCATCTTTATCATTCGCGCTGTGTAATGCTTGATTTCTTTGGAACAACGTGTCTTGGGACTCACCAAATACTATTAGATATAGAATTAAATAATACCTGCATCGAGGTAATCTTAAAACTTCCTCCCGTACCACATCTTTCATGGTTGGGTTTAGCGGCAATTCTTGGGTTCACGCGGCGTCTTAGCATTTCTTCAAGATGTATCGCGATGGGTGCATACATTAGGGTCAATACCCTTAATGTCATCGAGGGACCATCCAATAGCAGAATGGTGTTGTTGAATGACATCTATTAAATGGGATTCTTGATCATCCGTTAATTGAGATGATATAATAATTGGATGACTACCATCACGGATCAAGATATGCGTATTTTAATTCGAAGGAAGAGGTTTTAAGTCAAGGGAGGCGGGTGGAGTGGGTATTAAAGATTCTTGAGGAAAGTCATTGTCCATAGAGTAAAACAGATTGATGTTCATCGATTCATTTGGACATCAGGCCCGGTTAGGGTCAAATAATGGTATTGACTCTAATAACTCATTTACTTCTTGTGTATAATCATCGTCCTCAAATTCAAATTGCTAAAGGAAAGAAATTGGTATACTTCATCTTGGAAAAGTATTTGTTAAATACTCTTGCACAATGCTATCAACCCTGTTCACCTCACCATCAATGTCCGGTCTAGAATTTGTTTCATCATCTTGAACACATTTATCTCGGCCGAAAAGATTTTCAAAGGACATGGTCATGGAACCATCCCAGTTAATAAAAGCATTAGCAAATGGAGCGGACGTCCGGGATGATAGGAATGGAATCACATGCAATTTCTGTATCCAAAAAATAACAAAAGTCTACGGGATAGAAAAAGTCTTGTTTTACAAGGGCGTTCCAAATTCTTTTGGATGCTTAATGGAGCGAATCGGCTAACTGTAGAGTCATGGTGGTAGGTTTCAGCCATGAAGACTGGTTGTTTAAATAATGGAAGTAAGTTCACACTTTGTCTAGTAGCATAGTAGTCGTATGTTTGTCACCTAAGGTGCATGGAACCGATTCTATTTCCCGGGGTCCTTGTATTTGAATTCCATTGTGTTGATGGATGGGAACTACTTGTTGAGGAACTTTGTTGAGGAACATTAGTTCTCCTTTTGTGGTGCACATATCTTTCAAAATTTTCATGTTTTGGCAATAATTTAAGAAAAGGTAAGTTAATTATCAAATTCCTGGCTCTTTGAATTTCAACAAAATTCTCATCGGTTTATTCTTTGGAAAAATTAGGAAAAAGCGGGTGCCTTGGTAAATTAAAGGGAAGTCCTTTGATTTTGTAAAGGTTGCTTGTTTCCTAAATTCTTTTGGTTGTTGGATTTGAAATAGGTTCATTTTGAACCATTTGAACCCTTTGGTTAATCATCCGCATAATGCGATTTGATTGTCTACGATTTTTTCGGTCGGGAAGAGTAGTGATTGGAGTGCACCTCACCTTGGTTGGGAGTACTTGTACCGGTTTGGTTGAGTTCAAAGATAGTGTTTGGTGGCTTAGGGTTTGGAGCGCTTGTCCAGAAACATGCCTTTCGCCTCTTTTCTTGTAATTGTTGGAAGTGATTTGTTGGATGACGTTAAAATTTGAGATTGTTGGTTCATGTAAAGCTAAGAAAGTCTCACTTGTCCTATCCATAACGAGTGGTGCAGGTTGTGCAACAAGTACTAGATCCCGCGATTATTCTTGAGAAGTTGTTGATTATAGTTGGGATTTGGATTACCGGAACAAACGGTTGGTTTGATAGTTAGCATCCAGTATTTTGGAATTGATTCTGACTTTGTTGGTATTGTTGATTATTTCCTTGGCGGTATGGAATAAAGTTGTTGGTTGGTCGAGCAGTGGATTAGCGAACTTGGGAGGGAGCCCCTGGTTGGTTATTCTAGCCAAGCCGAAATTTGATCTTGTCGCCAAGGTGCATTAGCAATGTTGAATGCATTACCTCTTCCTCGATGGTTGAGAAGGGGAGGCATATAACAAGAGACAATAAAACATCAGATGGTCGGGAGGCTGAGACAAAGAACACATGGGGATGTGTCAACGTTCATGACCTTGTTTTGGGAGTTGATCGCTTACTTGAGCGCAAGGGCATCTACTTTTTAGTTAGGGATTCTATCAAATTTTTTAATTGAGATGGGTTTTACCTCAAAAATAGATGTAGCTTTTGTAGCATTATCCTTTGATGACCTAGGCGATTGATGTTACCCGGTGTGTACTTTTTTTTTGCTTATTTTCAAGAAAAGTATATGCTTGGTAGCTCCTTTGTCCATAAAAGCAACGGCATTCATTATATCAAGAGTTTCTTTTTTGATGATCGAAAAAGTCCATTAAAGAAGGAAGCGAACAAGGGCGACTTTGTCTGGTTGGTGATGAGGACATTCTAAAAGAAGATCAGTAAAAGCTCCATGCTTAAAGTAAAAGGATTCATGAGGATTTTGATGAAAGAAGGGAAATTTTACTGAGCATTTGGTAGTTTTTTTTTGAGTGTAAAATTGAAGCATGAAGGCTTGAACAAGTTTATTCCATGTGTCTACGGATTATGGCTATTGTCCCGCAAAGCCAATTGGCTTTTTCTGCTAAAGTGAATGGAAATAGCTTGAAGCAAGAGTTGTTCAGTAGAGACAGTTGGATGGTGAAAATGTTGTGGCCACTTGTTGAAGCCTCGAAGATGATTATGCGGTTTTTCGTGATCTAAACCATGATATCTGAGGTAACAAACTAAAAACGTTTGGTGGGATCATAAAATCAATCGACAATGTCCTCAAGTTTGATGCATGAAGAAAGGTCCTTCCCGTCACGGTATAGAAGTCCGGCGGGGGCTTCTCCGGTTGGATCGTCGATGGCCATAACCCTGCTTAAGCAAAACTTAATGGCGAAGAAGGGACGATGAAGGTAATGAAGAAGAACAATTTTTAGGTGAGAACTTCGCGGTTGCTTATCGATTTTTTTAAACGATAGGTATGTTCAAATTCTTTAATTAGAACCCGGACCTTAATTAATGAAGGAACTTATTATTACTTGAATTTTTATGATTCTCTTAAAGATTTTGGAGTTGAACAAGGTAGGCCCTAAAACTGGCCGCTAATGTAGCAAATGAAGTTTTGGAATCGTGTGTATAAACCAACGCCAGTTACAAGAGAGATATGAGGGGAGGCTTTCCATTACAAGCACGGTTCTAATTAAGTAACCTCAATCTTTTCAAGTTTCCTAGACACTATTGAAATATGATTAAGATTTATGAAATTAAAATTTATGCAAGGTCGTTCTTAATTTTTTTTTTTAGATTTATGCAAGGATGAAAGTACAAGCATGCAAATACAATCTACTCATACAATACTAGATCAAAGTAGCATGTGAAGATACTCTACTCATAATGCATAGCTATCACGAATAGGCAAGGTTGTATCATTGATAAATACTTCCATACGTGTCACAGGTAAATATACATCGGTAATATGTATATGTATCGCTAATGTCGATCGATATTACGTGGATGTTATATCAACGATGTGAGCAAATTTGAATCACTCATATGTATCTAAATATAGTAGCATCGCGAATATAGTATACGACGCATTTAAATACGACAATGCTAAAACTAAACATGCAACATATTATACATAAAAACTAAAAAATCGACTTTTGTATTGCATAATAATCGATTTGGCAATACTCATTGAGATTGCGGATTGTCATATATAGAGTAGCTTCACCCCTGTAGGGTTTAGAAACAACTTTTCACCCAACTCATATTTTAACCCTCGTTGGAATGTTCTCCTCTTTTTCTTGACAAAATCGGTATTATACAAGGCGGTACTTATCGTGAAAAATACTAAACATACAACAATAGACACTTATAATTAGAAAGACGGATAACCATGCAAAACAATACCATTTATATGTATATATACATTAAGATGCAATTCATGCCCGGTTAATGGGTATGTAAATATTTCGGTATATGAACATAATTCATGCATATTTCTAGGCTAATCGTGAAATAATAATCCATAAACTAGCACATAATAATATGTACATAGCATTCATGCAAAAGCGGTAAAATTTGGAACCTTTGTAGCGTCCCTCTAGTCCACCTTAGAAAATAAAGAACCACTTTCGGTCCAACCGTGTGTACCCAATCTCTAAAGGGAATTTTTAAGTAGCTGTTGTTTGTTCAGAAACTTAGGCCCGGTTTTTGTACTGTATATGTCCGGGAGTTAGCGTCTATTAAAAATTTAACAAGAATCGAAAAAAAAATCAACCGGTAGCGAGTTTGGCTAGCGGACGCTGATTCAAGTATCAGACGCCAAGCGAATCGTTCGAAGCAGGCTAAAATTTTCATAGAAGTCTTATGTCAGGGTGTAGATTAGGCTCAAGTCCTAACTTTTGGATCCCATAAGTTTAAACAAAAATAGTACACGGGACGATGGCAAGCGAGAAAAAAAACGAAAACAACCAAAAGCAACAAAACAAAATAATGGAAGGTTAAGAGATGGGGGAGGTTCCCCTTGGAGCAATTCCAACTTGTAAGGGAGGATCATTTGGTCCTTAGGATGGCAAGCCGCGGCCATTTTGATATTCACCTTTTGCTATATTAGAGATTTGAATCTCTTCTTTGGCCAAAAGTGTGAATTCAAAGATATTTTTCCTTACTCACGATCTTCATGTTCATATAATTTGGGTAGGGATTTGAACCAACCTAAATTCTATGACCACTTACAACTTGGTTTTACTCTTTTAGAAAACTAGTGAGTAAGTTTAACTATGATTGTATAAATACTAAATACTTGATTTCTTTACTACACAAAAATTTAAAACATTAAGTTACGTAAACATGCAACTAAGACAAGATAAAATTTTAATAAAACAAAAAGTGGAGAGTTAATTTGCCTCATGTAAAGATAACTTTTGTTATTTGATTTTAGTAAGTGCATTTTAATCTTCCTAGAACTCATAGACAAGTCCTAATAAAAGAAAACTTTATCTCTAACGTATATGACTCATCTCTAAGCTCATACATGCTAGCATGTAGAACCAAAAGCAATGACTTATTTCTAAGCTCATCACTTTGATCCCTAACTAGACTCCCTACACCAACTATTATTTTGGGATAGGATATAGGTCTAGTTGTTCTTCCTATAATGCTTACTAAACCAAATAACAAATATTTTCCCTCACATGAGTATTATTAACTCCCCACAAAGGGAAGGTTTAGCTCATGATCCTTGGGCTAAAAATGAGAAGTACAAATTATAATTGTAAAAGAAGAGAACTAAAAAGAAAGAAAGAAAATATATAGATGAACTCACTTGCATTTAGATTTTGTTTTAACTAGAAGAACAAAAGGTTACATCCATTAAAACTATTACAAAGCTTTCTACCAAAACTAAAACTCCAATAAAAACTAAAGCTAAGGAACTAAAAATAATACATGGTAAAGGAAAAGAAGTGAAGGGAGTAAATGGATTGTCTCCCCTTTGTTTGTTTTCTTCTCCATTTGAGAGAAATTTCATTTCCTCCCACGTGAAACACCAAACCACATTTACTTCATTTTTATCCACCACATTAAAACAAAGTGACACCTTGCCTTTTTTTTTTTTTTTTCTATTAACACCTAATCTAATTAATTACATGCAAGGTGTCAACTTTGCACCAATAATTTGGCATTTTTGTCTTGACATGCTCCATGATTGATGACTCATCAAATATTGCGAGCCCGTATAGTGGGTCCATGTGCAGTCCAATGGCAATCCGGTCTTTTGGCAATTTTACAACTTCCCGCCTATGCGTATAGTTCATCGCCCTGATTGTCTGAGCATCTCACTTATCGCATTCAGAGTCCTGATTCAAGAGGTAGGAGCTTCAGAAGTTTAATGCTTCTGTGTGGATTTGTTGGGATTTACATGGCTGATTTGGAAGAATTCATATATACGTCGTTCCCCGTGCTTTAACGCAGGTTTAACCAATATTTTCATGTTTATCGCCGAATACACCGCAAAAGTAATCACGAAAATATATTTATTTCATGATTATTAAACACATAATTAACCAAATTTATATGTCTCAATGGGGTTTCATATTACAGTTTTGGGTGCTTATCATGTGACCTACTAGCAATCATGGTTTTTGGTTAATCAAGTGGAATGGGTCGTAGTCAATCAACGTTGTCATACTAAGAATTGTGAATTAGTATGAGTGACTTAGCTTGCATTCAACATTATTTTACTTAGATTCAAGCAACTACAGGTTACTTGTTTAAACATAGGCAACTACACCTTTTCATTTTAGTAGCCAAAGTTGTTGTTTTTTAAGATTTTATCATTGATTAACTAATAATGTGTGTGTGTGTGTGTGTGTGCATATTTTTTAGTTCCAGGTGTCTCTGATGGCAAACCATTTCCAAGATAGGATGTACCATATTGTTTTAGCATTCCAATTTCAAAGGCATAAATGGTAAGTATCAGTTAGATGCGCTTCTTCAATTCAAAATTTCCTACTATAGTTTGTATGCAAAAAAATAAATGATAGTTCTAATTAAATTGCAACTTTGGTAGTTTGGTGTCATGTCAAGGAATAGGTGGAGAATTATAGTTCACTAGAATTGTCCTAGCATGCATAGATTGTCACGGTGGAATCTGGATTAGCCTCTATGTGCTTACCTATATGCATATCCATAATGGAATTTTATTAATCTATGATACTAAATTTTGGCCCTTTAAGCTTAATAGTTTATTATGCAACTTGACAACATTAGTGGTATATCTAGCTCAGCGGACATAAACCAACTAGCTAATCTAATAATATTTTAACATACTAAATTGCGCGTTGTATCTTATGTAGTAATGTTATATATTTTTCTTGAGTCACCAACCTATTTTGGGGCGTAAGGATACTGTTATGCATTCCATTGTCTATTGATTGTTCTATTGTAAATTCTGCTTTAGTATGCTACCGTGTTATAGTTGTGAAGTGCAATGCACTAGAGTCAGTAACTACTACTACCCCAAAACTTTACCATCTTACGTAGTGGAATATGGTTTGTCAAAGGGACTTTTCTGGTACCGAGATATGCTTATCTTCCATTTGATTTTACTTAATAGGTAGTTATCTTGAACCACCAAAGATATGAAAAAATTCAACGAGCAAGGGGCATGGAACAAATCTTGCTCGAATTGGAGTAGATTTTGAGGTTTGTACAAGTTCTCTTTAAGATTTTATAGTTAATACATATAGAACTAAAAGTTCCGGATAAATTTTGCAATCGAAAAATAGATATGTTTTAAAGTACATCCTTGCTGTTTAAAGTGTATTTGGGATGATGACTTTGTTAATAGATTCAAATGATTTAGTTATTTATATATGAGTCTTACAGATGATCATTGTTATCCCTCACTTCTAATTAGTTGTTTTAGTTGGCTTGAACTTATTGCTACCTTTGGCTATATAGTTTAACGAGAATTCCTAACTGTACCATTCTCGTAGTTGACTTGCCTAGGGTAAGGTTTTTTGGTTCTTATATTTATTGTTATGTTTCACATGCTTAGTTGTTATTACATTTTACAAAATTTTCTTTGTGTTTAATACTAATTTGCCCACCAGTGTTAATTGGTGCAAGAAATTAATGAGCTTCTTCCTGAATAATTTAGTTGGAAATCTTAATCTTGCTTAACCCTTTTATCGACAAAGCCGCCGGAAAACTTGGGCATTCCACTTTGTGAGTTACATTACCCCAAGTAAAAGGATGCACTTTCCGACTTGAAATTCGAAATGTTAAGTAATTTATTGGAATCTTGTGACTAAAAAAGTGTTGCTTATACTTTCGCCAATGTATCGAATTTATTGAGTTATGGCTAGCACTCCTCCAATTAGTACTATACATTAATTTATTAACAAGAAAACCTTGAAGTTTTATTCTCATATCAATCGCCTCTCTTGGTGGGGAGTTGAGGATGTGCTCATGTTTGTTTGTTTTGTTTTTTGTTTTTTGTTGAACTATGCTTCAGTATAATGTGAACCTTATGCTAATGATTTGTCTTTCATTTTTTGAGCTCTTGGTGACAAAGTGCTTTAATCAGATTTTCTTGCTGGTGGGTTGAGATAAATTCAGGGACTATGGAGATCGTTTGGGCTCATGTGAATTTTTAAGGTATTGTCTATTGTTCGTTGTGGGTTAGCACCACTTTATTACTGCTTCAATAAATATTTGTGATGGCTATGCCATGGAATAGGAATCGACAATGGCAAATAGTCCAATACAATGCTTTTTTGGCAAGAATATATTCCTCAAGTGCATTTAAATGAAACTTTTTTTTTTTGAAGCAATTAGAGGTTTGATGACCTCAACCCTATTAAGAAAATTAGGCTCTCAAGTATATTTTTCCTTGTGCATCCTCCTTTATAATTTTAGCGAGGGTCCCATCAATTGGAGGCAAGAAGTACATTACGGAATCATCAAGAGAGTTACACGCGTGAGACAAGTAGTCGACTACTTGATTGGTTTCCAAACAAACATGTTTGAAAGCATAAAAATGAAACTTAAATGTGCATATGTTATACGTTCCCCCACTTATGAAAAACAAATGGAACACAATTATAATTGTACTACAATAGAGTTGCACCACGCAAGTCTGCATGATGCAAAAATAACGCTTTCCCGAACTACCTAATTGTTGATTTATTGAAAGTCCCCATTTCTTTTATATTGACTTAAGTGGCTGCCTTCAACTAAAAAGCTTTGCGCGCACTTGGAGGTTAATTTGTTTCACACTTTTTGCTAATGTTGACATAACCAATTTTAGGTAACAAGATATAATTGAAAATGGGATTGGTATAGTATATCGGGACAATAAGTAGATCATTGTGGAATCATATTGTAGGGGAGTAATATCCTCATTAAGGAATATTGTGCACGCGTGAAGCATAAGCAAACTCAGGACATCGACCTCCAAGACCGATCTATGAGCAGCTCCCTTCATGTAGGTGGTAATGCTTTAGCTCGTTCAAGGATGTCTCTCAGATCTATAAAATACCGGAGACATAACGCCTAGAAAAATACACACCACCGGATGTAATCATTACCAAAATCTTACTTTTTACTTCCCACCACCGGAAATAGGGACTACCGCACCAACTTCCAATCAGCACACAACTCCTACTAAAACCAACCTAACACACATTCATAATCTCCACCCTACATATGTATAAAAGAGTTCACGTGTCTGAAGGATCAACACACCCTGAGGCCTATAAATACCACCTACTTGAACTACGTGAGACCTGATTCTTCTCTCTCCTTAAAACCAAGAGAAGATGCGTAGGCAGCTTAAATCATCGCGAACTTCGGTCTCTCCAAACCCTAAACCCATCCTTCCTCTCTTCCATTGCATCTAAAGAAAACCAAAACATCCATTTACATTGGCGCCGTGCGTGGTCTCCGATTACTTGAGAAACTACTCACACCTACTCAAAACCAACAATTCTCAAGCCCAAGCCCACGCTATGGCAAGCCTCGAAGCTCAAGTTCAAAACCTCGCCAAACCAGCTGGGATTAACAAGCGAGCATTTCCTTGCTCGGCAAGAAAATGCTGCTTACAAGCACAAGTAGATGCTTACCAACAACAACCAATGCGTTAACGTCGTTGAGAATGGAATCAACGAAGTTAATCAACGGATTAACGGGTATTGTAAAGGATCGGCCCGAGTGCGTAAAAAGGATCGACCCAGTTGTTCAAAAATCCTCAAGACATACCGTCGATCTCCGTTCGGTGCCAAGGTCCTCAATAAACCCTCTCCACAAGATTTTATCCAGCCGCGTTTCCCCATATGCGATGGCATCACGTGCCAGTCGACGTGGTTTGACACATTCAAAGTTTAAATATTACAGTTCACCGAGTTTGATCACCTTCAGCGTCGATTATTTCCGGCCGGTCTCTCAAGATAAGCGCTTGATTGGTTTTTCTCACTTGAGTATGATTCTATCAAAACCTTTGAACATCATACTGATCGTTTTGCCGTCCGCGTGCCAACAGGCGAAGAAAGCGGATCTTGACTCATTGTTCCAGCTATCATTCGGGAAGATGAAACTATTCGCCAATTCTTAGGGCCGGTTCAAAGCGCGGAATTTATGTATGGAAAGCGGCCCCGAAAGAGTCTTTTTGCCACTCGGGCATTTTCAGCCTTTATCGAGTCGTATCTTGACCTCTCGGATCATTGATGAAAGAACTCCCGAAGAAACACTAATGGTATGCGCTTCGGGTACAAATATATTAAATTGCAAGAAAGTTTGAAGCTCCATGGCTTAACCGAGGACCAGGAGGTGGCAGCGATCTCTGATCACACCCCGCGTGCCAAGAAGCGATCTAGGTCGCTTGCACCAAAGGCAGGTACCCAATCGGACAACAGCAGAGAGTTCGCTATCTTGACACGCTCCCCCAGTTACATACTGGACAAGATCCAGCGAGCTTCATATTTCCGACCAGATGTGAGGCAACCAATAGATCGACCTGACAAGCCCTACTGCGCATTCCACAAAGCAAAATGCTATGAACCCAATGTGTGCTGGGGGCTTAAGCACTATCTCCGGACCTCGTGGAAGGCGGTCATATAAAACGGTATACCAACATTCTTGGCGGAGACTTGCGCCCATAAACTTATGAGCTTCGCCCGAGTCTACGGTCGATCTCCACCCGTAACCACCAAGAGGTTCAAGCTCACCCTCAGCGGGAGGGCGTCCCAGGCCGTTTCGCCCGCGAAAACGGCACTTTCGTCGGTCGCGACAATGCTAGAACCATTCATATGATTACTTTCCCGGATGATTACGTAACCTCCTCCAAAGAAAAAGCGTCGTCGTCGGTTTTCGGGGAAGTGTATCATTTCACTCCCCAGAAGCACATGCCCATGGCTTAGGTCGCAACATAGGAGATATCATTTTCCGCAGAGGCCGACCTCGACAAAGTGCTGCCTCCCCTCACAACGACGCTTGTGCGTCCATGTCAAGATTAGCGACCCGGGCCGTCAAAGGCGTCTTGATCGACTTCTGGGAGTTAGATGCGACATTTTGTTCTACCACACCATTCAAGAGATGAGCTTACCCAAATCAGTCCTCATAGATCCGATTGCCCCCCTTTACGGGTTCAATGTCTCCAGGGCCGACCCCATCGGTGACATCATACTCCCAGTATCGGTAGGGTCCAGAGACGACAAAGTCAGCTTCAATACACGCTTCAACGTTCTAGACATCAAGTCATCCTATAACGCCATACTAGGACGGCTTTGGATCCATCAAATGCAAGCTATACCGTCAACATTGCATCAAGTTCTCCATTTTCCAGGCCCTAGAGGAATGATGGAACTTTGCGATAATCGGCCGAAGCGTATCATTGTAATCAAATCCTGTCAGCAAGTAACACCACCAGTGTACCAATCCACACAAAGCACGAGCCCACCAGTTATACAATGGCGAAGCGACTTGTCATTAAGTCAAAGTCCAAAGCGCACCGCAAATCTTTGGGGGCTCCGGGGAATGAAAGACTTTCTCCCTGCTCGGGCGCCGGGAATCGCTCCACTAGTCGTTACTGCACCAGTCAAAACCTCAGACGTCAATCAAGTATCTGTCGTTCCATCGATCAAACCCCCAGAGGTTTCATCAGATGTTGTCGTGCCACCATTTACGACCCCAGATGACGCACCATCAAGTATCATGCAACCAGCCCCGGTTCCAGAGATCACGCCAATCCATTTTATGACCCACGTTATTTTAAGCCCGCGGGGTGAAGTCGGCTCAACCTCACAATCCGCCGTCTCTCAAAGTGATAAAGCATTCCTAGAGATCGAATTGCCAAAAGACACATCGCCATCGACGCCAACATCCCGTGCGAGGAAAAGAGCGTGTGAATTTAGGAGCGATGGGATCGACCCCAAGTTAGGTCTATGTAGGGGCTAATCTTGACCCCGCGGTCAAAGGCCCAACTTTGTAAACTTCTTATCCATGAATAAAGATATTTTTGCTTGGTAGGTATATAGATGTGCCGGAATAGATCCTAATGTAGCATGTCATATATTAAATGTAAATCCCATGCTGAACCCGGTTAAGCGGCGGCCTCGCCGACTATCCTGCGATTTGAAAAGCCATCAACGATGAGGTCGACAAACTCAAACAAGTCGGTTTCATCGAAAAGGTAGACTATCTGGGCTTGGATCGCCAACATCGTCGTGGTCCCCAAAAAGAATGGAACAGTTCCCCATATGTCGATTTCCGCGAATATAAATCAAGAAACACCGAAGGATAGTTTTCCCCTACCTCGCGTTGACCGACTTGTCGACCAAACTGTGGTCATGAATTTGTCTCCTTCATGGGCGATATAGTGGATACAACCAAATCCCATTCGTTGAGGAGGATCAAGAGAAAACCTGGATTCATTCTGAGCAAAGGAATTTATTGCTACAACGCGTCCTCCGTTTGGCCTTAAGAACGTTGGGCGCGGCGTATCAACGTCACGTAACCGACATGTTCTAGGATATGTTAGGAGATACCATAGAAGTTTACATCGATGACATGGTCGTCAAAAGCAAAAGAAAGCGACCACCTCACTCACTCACCTTGAGCAAAGCGTTCTAGGTTTACGCCAAACTTCGAATGAAGTTGAACCCGGAGAAATGCCTCTTTGAGCGTCCTCGAGGAAAGTTTCTAGGATATTAGGTGTCATAGAGAGGGATCAAAGCAAATCCGGACCAAATCCGGCGTTCTTAGACATGCCCGATCCACGGACAAAAAACAGTCTGAAGGTGTCGGGCATGGTCACCGCTCAACCGATTCATATCCGGGGCATCGGACAAAGTCTCGACCATTCCTACAACTCCTCAAAAAGCGGCGGTTCTCATAGAAGCGATCAATGCCACCAACCATTAAGCCACTCTCAAAAATACCTCACCACACCTCGGTCTTAGCCAAACCAATGACGGATGGAGAAACACTTTAGGGCTTTATCTAGCGATATCGGACTTAGCCCGTCGGCTTCGGTTCTCTTCAAAGAGGAGAACAAATTAGAAAAACCGATCTACTTTACTAGTAAGGCGGCTCACACGCCAATACTGAAAAGAATTATTCTTTCATTGAAATAGCCGTACTTGCTTTGTTATATTCGGCAAGAAAATTCAGCCGTATTTTTCAAGCACATCCGATCAAAGTACTTACCGACCTCCCTTGAAGAAAATCTTCCACAAAGAAAACAAGATAACTTCATTATGGCGGTATGGGCGAAAAGCTCGTGACGCCCACATGGAGTTCGTACCTCGAACTTCTCAAAAAGGTCAAGTCGTAGTAGATTTCCTAGCAGATTTTCCTGTCGATGACCCAAATTGGGAACCATAAACGGAGCTCGCAGACACAAAGGAACGTATCAAATCAATCTTGTCTCTCTTTGTAAATGGCTCTAGCAACCCTGGCGGGAGTGGCATCGGGGTCGTCTTGGTGTCACCCGATGGAACTATGGTAGAGAAGTCAGTTCGAATCGACTTCGCAACTTCTAACAACGAGGTGGGGTACGAAGCATTGATCATGAGACTTCATATGGCGCTACAGCTCGGTGTAAAGGAACTCCAAGTCTTTAGTGACTCCATATTTGGTGGATTAAGCGGGGTTGCAAAAGAGTACACTACCCATGAAGGTAACCTTTCGAAATATCTTCAAATCGTTCATCATTTACTGCATTCTTTTAAGAAAGCTACCATACATCATTTTTTGCGTGACGAGAACCGTCACGCGGACAGTTTAGCTTACTTAGCCACTCAAACACCGAACTGCGTCCCAAGACAACTACTCATTGAAGTAGTCGACCGACCTGCGGACCAAGTCGAACACGCCCTAGCAATAAGCGATCTATTCCCTCTCTCTGGCAATCAGTTGAGTCAAACATAGATGTAGCCCATCATAAACCACATCCAGCATGGCGCACTCCCTATAGAGCGTACCAAGGCTAGGCAAATCCATATCAGGCACGTCGTTATTGCTTACTTCATAACAAGTTATTCAGGAAATCTGGCTGGTGGACCACACTTGCGGTCATTACTCCATGCGAGTCAATTGATTTTTGCGGATATCCATGAAGGAGAATGTAGAAATCATGTTGGGAGGTAAACTTTTTAGCCCACAAAGCAATTTCCCAAGGATACTTTTGGCCCGTATGATGCGGATCGATGCCAAAGCATCGTCCTCAAGTGTATAAAATGCCAAACATTTGGCCACAACATCATCCAACCCACTCGTGAGCTGATCAGTATAGTAAGCCTATGGCCATTTCATATGTAGGGCATGGACATCATGGGACCATTTATCCCACAGAAAAGCACTGGTTTCCGCTTTGTTTTAGCTGCAACCAACTATTTCACTAAGTGGGTCGAAGCCATTCCTTTAGCTCATGTCAAAGAATCACATGTCAAAAATTTCATCTGGACTCACATCATCACCAGATTTGGTTTGCCACATACACTAGTGATGGACAATGGCTCCCAATTCAAAGCGAAACGAGTTAAAATTTCTAGCCAAGTGGAAGATCGTTCATGCATTTTCTACTCCACAGTATGCCCAGAGTAATGGTCAAGCAGAAGCCAGCAACAAGGCAATCTTAGAAAATTTGAAGAAAAAGATTGAAAATAACAAGAGCCAATGGCCAATTCAATTGAAGAACATTTTGTGGGCTCATCGCACCCACGCTTCGGTCCAAAGTCTGGTGAATCTCCATTCTCCTTGTGTTATGGCACGAAGTTTAATCCCACCCCCCGGCGGTCCACTACGACTTCGGTCGAGCTTCGTAGAGCGGGGACACCTGATGACTCGTTTTAGCCGCGAGGAGGTCGACTTGTTAGAAAGAAGCGGCGACTTAGCCGCCATTAGAGATCGCATCTTATCAACAAACTCACGAAGAACTCCTACAATAAGCGAGTGCATCCTAGATCTTTTTCAACATGGCGATCTAGTGCTAAAAAGGCATAAAGGCGACTCCAAATTAGCACCTATGTGGGAAGGCCCATACATCGTGGAGCAGCGTTGTTGGCAATGGAGCATCTTGGATAAAACCCAGGGGAAATTGTTTTCCCCCCTTGGAATACTTATCTGCTGAAAAAATTTTATCGGTAAAACCATTGATGTTGTATATTCCGTTTTTCATTTATTATAAACTCAAGGTTAAATTTCTTATGTTGCCTATTACAATCTACTCCATTTACTTGCATCGAAAAGTCATACAATTCGCACCAGAAGAACGACCAGTACACTTACATGGTCCAATGTTCTCGGCCGAGCCATCTGGTTATAAGCTACCACGCTCTCCGTGAGCGGGGGCGACTCTACCGAAACTTACAGGCTCCACAACCTCTCCAAGTCTTGTTAAGTCGAGGACCTATATTTCTAGGATCGACCAAATGAGCACGCTCTCCGTGAGCAGACAGCTCTCTGGAGCTTATAGGCTCCACAGCCTCTCCAATTCTTGTTAAGTCGAGGACCTATATTTCTATGGATCGACCAAGCGAGAGCGCTCTCCAGGTGGCGGGCGACTCTGCGGAGCTTACGGGCTCCACAGCCTCTCCAAGTCTTGTTAAATTCGGGGACCTATATTTCTAGGATCAACCAAGCGAGCGGCTCTCCATGAAGTGAAGCTGACGACTCTCTGGAGCTTCACGGGCTCCACGACCTCTCCAAGTCTTGTTAAGTCGGGGACTTATATTTCTAGGATCGACCATCACGAGAACGCTCTCCATGAAGCGGGGAGCGACTCTTTGGAGCTTCACGGGCTCCACGACCTCTCCGAACCTCAACTCGTCGAAGAACCTATATTTCTAGGTCAACCATACGAGCGTTCTCCTGTGAGCATTGCGGCTTCTATAAGCTAACCGCACTCTGCACGAGCAAAACACTCTCTTGAGTAAAACACTCTCGGATCAATGCACCTTAGGGGAGAACTAATTCTAGACTTCGGATCATCTAGAATGCTCCAAAGCGTTTCTTCTCTTATAACATGATGAACAACGAAAAAGCGATAATCATAGGCAAACCGTTTCTTTAATCTAAGTATCAAGCTCCTTAGTTATTTCAAGCCGCATGAATAATAAGCAGGATGCTAACTACAAGCAATTAAGCGAAAATATGCATTCCAAACCCAATCAATAGCAATACTTTCGCCAGCGCCATAACAACTAGATCCACCGATCTGGCCGACTACCGAAATCCCGGTCGGTGTTTATTACAAATTTAACAAGACATCGAAGTGCCACTTCCGTGGAAACCAGTTCTATGTACCAAAGTGACGAACTGCTCAGGCAAGCATGAAGATACAACTCTATTGTTAACTCTTATATAAGATAGGAGAAGTAAAGAACACTCACAATTTTTTTTCCATAGCTGAAATAGACAAGGATAGATTGCACCATCAAACATCAGTCAAGACATGCTTATCTTTTGGGGCCACACTAGTTGAAGCAGTATGCCACGCAAATCTCAGCATCACGCGCATACCTTGCCCTTGCTCCTGCTCCTTGATTAAACTTTCTTGAGGTGATACTTCTCATCCAGTGCGGCATATATATTCGGCACATGCCATGGTATACGCCTTTTGCGCTTTGCGCGTTACCCCTTGACATTGTTTGGCATATATATGCAGTCACCTTAGCTAACTCACCCTCTAGATCAGTCATAACCGTAACCAACGCAGCGTTCTCGTCAGCAGCATTCTGATACTTATTTGTCATCACCTCTAGCTTCCTCTTGTCAGCTCCCCATGCAGCTCACATACATCCCAGCTCGACATGCGGGTTAACATCAGTTTCAACGTTTTGCACAACATCTTTCAGTTTATCATACCCTGCAAGAAATTGCGAGTACAAAGTTAAATATCAAAGTTTCCCTGTAAACAGACACAACAACTTAGCGCATAACGAGTTTACCAAACAAGCGGCCATGTCCATCGTCCCCAACAGCGTCTCTATATCTTCATCTTTCACCTCCGCCTTGTCACCATCCAAAAGCGATCCCGCTTTAAGGCTGGTAGTCGCTATGGGTGCCAGTGGAAGCTCGATCGAGCATTTCACCGTCGCGTTTCTTCCCGTCTTCCACGGGTAGTAGAATTTGCTTCCCACATCCCGAATCGGGGGGCCAATTCTCACCGGCTGACTTGGTGACCTTGCCTCCAGTCGTTACGCTCCAGCGGCATGGCGATCGGTGTTAAGCCTACCTACCGGTGGCGACCTAAACACAATGCCACCAGCCGGACGACCGGATCTCCTAGGTAAACTGTTGCCTTTGGCCCCTACGAAACATCCTTCCTCTTACCCGCGATCACCGTGCACATGAGGGTCGAACTCCATCTCCTCCATTACCGAGGCGAAGTCTCTCTCAAACTCCATTCTCCTCTCACATAGTTGCGGCACCTTGCCATAATCAAACCTATGAGCGAGATAATACCGCGTGAGTTAAAACTATACACCAACTCCTTCTCAAAAAGATAACATCCAAAATGGAAACAAATGTACTGTAGAAGCGGCGGCGAAGATAGTGCCGCAGCGTTAAGGCAAAAGGAGCTAAAGACAAAGACAAGCAAATACCTTTGGTATTTTACGAGCGATTTTACTTATTATGTAGCGTCTTTTCCCTAAGCACATCATAATTACCTTGAGGCGCCAAACATCAGCCCGTCGCGCCATCATTCATTCTTCCTTGAGCGGGCGCTCGTTTTCCTACCGTGTCACGCGTGAGGAAATCTTGCCATTCTCGACAATGAACGAACACCATATGTCTACTCTATGTGCGAGATCCGCAACGATCTAGTAACCTCATTATGGGCGACACCCAAAACTAAAGACAATTTAGCGACAAGGCGGCTCATTTCAAGCCTACTGAGGTTACTTGAAGGTCGAGTTATCACCGCGATACATCCGACATGCATAGTTATAGTAGTATCACCATTCATACATTCAATCAAGCAAAGACACACACACAACGGAGAAATAAGCAACAAACATAGCATATAAGCAAAAAATGATCTGTTGTTGGACCAAACTGACCACGATTAGTTCCTTAGCCCGAGTTGCTTCAAGCTACTCGGGAAATCCAACCCGGCTAACTAATACTCATCATCACATGGTTTTACCCCAACAAATGCGGGATACCGGATCGTTCAAAGTGGTAGCACATAAAAGTAAGAAAAAGCGAACTGCGCGGGTTACCCCAGAAACCCGGCTCTGTTATCCGCGGCTTACAAGCATCTGAGTTAACAAAGCGAAATTACAACTTCGCCATCTCTAGGTATGACAACTAGCTCTCCGACCACAAGTGACTCGTCAATTTCAGCATCCTTCCGCTTTAACCACAACGGACACTCCATCCAATCCAAACTCATAAGCACATCGGGCCTTGCGAGGTTTAGCTCAGCGGTACCGACCTCTCGGCATGACCAGCGAAAAGCGAGAACAATTACCGACATCTCCCCGCACCTATTCGGTCGCGATGCAGAGACATCCATGTACATGCTCCTCTTTCAAAGCTTTATAGTCGGCTTCCCGCTTTCAACAAAGTCGACATCCGGTCGTCATAGGCCTTCGTAGCGTCTTGAGCAACCTTAACTGCGGTGTAAAGGCATACTTTCGTTCAACCTACAAATTTCCACGATCATTTGTGATGGCGTTCTCTTGACACCACCATAGTTTTAGCCTCGGATCTTACGCCTTGGTATCCTTTAGCATCTTTGCGGACTTCGAGCTTGGTGTGCTTTCTTGAGTCCTCGAGCTCCTCCGTTCCATCTTAGCGGCGTCTTGAACATTTTTCAACTCGTCGGCGGCTTCACCACGGTTCTCTATCGCCTCCGTGAGCGAGCAATCTCCTTCAACCACGAAACCTACTCACAAGCTGCAATTGCACACATATGTTAATAACCAAAGTCCGCGATGGCGTACATAAAAGAATAGATACATCAAAGGGGACAAATCCATGCATTACATTCATTGCGCGATTTCCATCCACTTCAAGGTTATCGGCCCGATACCTCATCATCCGGCTCCTTACGGTTGCCATCTAGAGCTATACGTTCTAGTAACAAAGCGATACCTTACTTCGACCTAAAGCTAGAATCAATTCACCTCCGCGATTCGTTGAACCCGTTGTCGTCTAAATACACAAAACTGTGACTCTAAAGTCATCCGCCACCATAACAGACTTTCCACTAGCTTTGCGGGGACCGCCCGCTTTCCCCGGTAGTTAGGTTCTCGCGCATAGGAGGCGGACTAGACCACGCCCCAAAGTTGGCCAAGTCCAGACTTTACGGTCGCACCCGACTCGGCAAGCAAACCGTAGCACCGGCGACCACCACCAAAACCCCCCGCTGGAGGGCTCACCAAGAGCATGCCGGCGCAACTTTGGCAACTTCGGGCGGCATCTTGCTTTCGAGGCGTCATTTCTTCTCTTCTCTCAGACCTGCTCACTTTACGAGGATTGAAGACCACTATCTCCAACTCTACGGGGGCATCAATCGACCCCTTTTTAGGTCGGGGCTCGACCCACCACCCACGAAGCACCACCTCCGGAGGGTGTGGTCTCGGGGCGCCATGAGCCCGTTCCTATCTTCTCGGCGTTACCAAGTCAACGCGTGCATCTCCATCACCCTCTCCTAGTCGACCTCGAGGCTCGGTCCTTTTGAGCCTTTCTTTTTTTCCGAATCGCGGGCCCACCCTTTTCCACAAAGAAATGAGCAAGTTGAGCAACTTAAACTTGTTTTGTGCTTTCGAGTCGACCGCGAACCTCTCTATCTCCCCTCCGCGATCGGTTCCGTTTTCCGCGAAAAATCTACAAACAAAGCAAAGACACAAGTCGGTTAGAATCCGCAATAAATCACCAAGTAAAGCGACAAAAGCAAGACATTCCCACCCACCGGAAATGTTACAAATCCTAGTTTGCAACCTACATCCGCTAGCACGGTAGTTGCCAACTAGCGACAACGACCTCTTTGTCGAAGCCTCATTCCTTTACACCGTCAATCCGCGGCCGAGCGGCGTCGTCATGATTTGTAAACTAAAGTTGAAATTACGGATAAGCCTCCTGACAAAATGCTTTCCGATTATATGGATACCCACATGTGGTATTCCCTACTTTCGCGATTCAATAGGTCGAACACCATAAGCGATTAAGCCAAGTGTTACCAACAAACTAACGGGGAGACTTCAACAATGAGCCAAGAAATCACAAACCCGGTTTGAGAACGGTATTTGCATATCGGCTCTCGGTGGCCTTCACAGAATGATTACCCACCATTGGGAGGGTTGTACTCCCACTATGTACATTTTCACTTAACCGTGGTTCGTATATCTCGGTCGGGAAACGTTGATCCCATAAAACGCCCCGGTTCGAGAACGCGAGCTCGCGACCGATGATCCACCGTCCTGAAGGGCAACCAGCTTGGCGAACCTCCCTCGACTAACGTCTTGGCCCGCTACACACCCGACCCGGATCGTGTATTACCCTCGTCTACCCTAACTTCCTCGTTCCCCAACTCAATCCCCGAATGCCAAGACTCACCGATTCTTCCTTATCATCCTTATACTTTCGCCTGACTTAATGAGACCTCGAACCTCTTGGTCGGTATCGTATCGTCGAAATCGGACATTGTGGCGTCTCCTTTTATCATCTACCCAAGCTTAAACCCTACTGACTAACACCGACCTACCTACTCGACAAATCGCGCGAACAAGAGGAAAGCAAATTGAAAATGAAAAGGTAGTAGCGGCGAAGCACTCACCTAAGAAACCACAGCTTGCGTTTTGCTAGAAGGAAACTGGAGATACTTTTTCGAGTGTCCCAAATTTGATTTTGTCTGTAAAACGTTCAATTACCAAAGTTTATGATTCTGACTATGCTATGCCTAGCCGCACCGTGTTCCAGGACTGTCTTTTCAAAGTTCTAAATAACTTCGACACATTTTCTTACCAAGCTGCTTCTGATTCTATCACGCGCCCAATCAAATTGCCAACTTCCACTTTCCCACCAAATCATCATGCCACGGTTCGAAACTTTACGGCATCTCGGTTAGATCGTTCACCATACCTCGCTCATGCTCCACACGTACTTCCGTTTTCTCTCGGTGGTCGATCGCTTCCATGGACATAAACAATCTCGAGAGGGGGTCGTGGTAGGGGAGTAATATCCTCGTTATGGAATATTGCACCGCGTCGCGGAGCATAAAGCGAACTTCGGGACATCGACCTCCAAGACCGACTGTGTGGTAGCTCCCTTCATGTAGGTGGTGAGTGCGGCAAAGCTCGTTCAAGAATATCTCAAGGCGAATAAATGGTGGAGGCAGGCGCCTCGGATAAAAACACCACCGGATGTAATCATCACCAAAATCTTACCTTTACATCCCATCCAGTGGGAAATATGGACTACCGCATTTGACTCCCAATCAACACACAACTCCTACTAAAACCAACCTAACACACATTCATAATCTCCACCCTACATATGTACAAGAGAGTTGCGTGTCTCCGGGATCAACACTCCGCAGGGCTATAAATACCACCTATTTGAACTACGTGAGACGATTCTTCTCTCCCTTCAAATCAAGAGGATAAGTAGGCGGCTTCTTCGTTAAGCCGAACTTCGGTCTCTCCAAAACCCAAACCCATCTTCCTCTCTTCCATTGTATGTAAAGGAAAACCAAAACCAAAACCAAAACCCACCTTTACAGTATCGTAAGTGATAGAGAAGTACAAGTTCATTCTCGTCTGGTCTGTTTTTACAAAGAATCAAAAATAGATGATGAATATATTCTTGCTTTCACTTTGTTGAAATATAGAAGAATCTCATAAAAAGTGATACCCATGTACGCGTGGAAAAAGTTTGATTAGTACGACGAGAACAGATTCTATTTTGTTTTTTAGGGGGCTTTAAAAAAGCCCAACCCATACAATAAAACCAAGCCCAAACCCAAATAAACCCATTAGGCCTAAGGTACTCTACACGATCTGTAGGAGGAAAATTTCTCAACTGAACTGTGTATTTGTAATCTCTCTATTTTATGATGTTAGAACCACCTCCCTTAATTATTCTAATCAGCTCCCTCCTTTTTAAATAATTTACCAAAAACTCTCTCATTTGATTGAAATTAGAATTAGCTTCATATTATTTAAAATAATTTAGAAAACCTCATTCACCCTCGTTCAAATTATATTCAACCTCTCCTAATGTTTTTATATTATTTTTTAGATTATAACTAGAATTCAAAAAATCATACTATCAAAAAAATGTTAGACCAACAGATTTAAAAATTTGAAAAACACCGATGCATAGCACTGTTCGCATACTCGTATATTTATAAGTACATAATCCAATTCCGTAAAAACTAGACACATAATAATTCCCAAAACTATAACACCTCTCGCTCTTCGTCTTCTGCGTTGCGATGGTAAATTTTCTTACTTTGTTTAAATAATAATTTTCTTACGGATAATATATTCTAATAATTACTCGTTTTTGTTTCTAGGCAACTATTGGTGATTCTTTCTTGGCAGATTTAGATGAATTATCAGATAATGAAAACAATGTTAATGTAAGTATTTTATTGTATTATTATTCTTGTTAATTGTTCACTTGTGCGTAATATAAAATGTTTTGTTAATTATGTATTAGGAAGAGGAAGGAGGTAATGATGATGACATGGAAGAAGATATTGATGGATATATGGCTGATATAGAGACTTTGAATTACGATGACTTGGATAGTGTTTCAAAATTGCAGCTATGTTGACATTATGCAGGTTTACGATCTTTACACACTTTTGTTTAACTTGTTTTTGAGATACTTGTCTATAATTGATGTAATCATATGCCTTGAGACCTAGCTTACACTCGAAACAATGTCTATATAGTTTTATCATGATATCTTTACGTATTAGATAAAATTGCCTTGGAGATATAGAGTGATTCACAACATTGTAGTCTTAACGTTTAGGCTTGCTTTGCTCACGGCACTCTCCTAAGGATACAAAAACATAAACTTATAACACATACCCAAGTTGGATGTCAACAAAACTTAACTTTTTCTTTGGTTAGTTTTTCTTTTATTGTTAAAATCCTACAATTTTAGCTAGATAGTACTTTCACTACATTGTGTATATATTTATTTGTATTTAGATGGTCACATGGATTACTTTTTGTTGGACTGCAGAAAGTTGATGATGCACTTCAGAAGGGGAATATGTCAAACCAAGGTTTAGTTTTGGAGGATGATCCAGAATACCAGCTCATAGTTGATTGTAATGCACTATCAATTGACATTGAGAATGAGATTGTTATCGTCCACAATTTTGTCAGGGACAACTACCGTTTGAAATTTCCAGAGCTTGAATCTCTGGTACATCACCCAATTGATTATGCTCGAGTGGTAAAGAAGATTGGAAATGAAACAGATTTAACTTTTGGTCGATCTGGAAGGGCTTCTGCCTTCAGCTATTATTATGGTTGTTTCTGTCACAGCATCAACTACTAGTGGCAAGCCACTTCCTGAAGAGAACCTTAAGAAGACACTTGATGCCTGTGATCGGGCTCTTGCTCTTGATTTAGCAAAGAAGAAGGTCCTTGACTTTGTTGAGAGTAGAATGGGTTATATTTCTCCTAATCTTTCTGCCATCGTCGGGAGTGCTGTTGCTGCAAAGCTTATGGGAACTGCTGGTGGTCTGTGAGCTTTAGCGAAGATGCCTGCTTGTAATGTCCAGCTTCTTGGTGCAAAGAAAAAGACTCTGGCAGGTTTTTCAACTGCAAGTTCCCATATGCATGTGGGATTTCTTGAGCAAACAGAAATCTTTCAAAGCACACCTCCTTCTTTGAGGATGCGTGCCTGCCGACTTTTGGCTGCGAAATCAACACTTGCTGCACGAGTGGATTCTATAAGAGGGGATCCAACGGGAAAGAATGGAAGAAACTTGAGGGATGAGATCCTTAAGAAGATTGAGAAGTGGCAAGAGCCGCCTCCTGCAAAACAACCAAAGCCTCTACCTGTTCCAGATTCTGAACTAAAAAGAAGAGAGGAGGTTAAATTAGCCTAAGGGGAGATGAAGGAGAGGTAGTGCGACATATTTTTTATGTTCAACTATTAACTAAATCAGATATATCTACTGGTAATTTTTTTATTGGGACTAATTTTGTATTTGTTGAATTCACATTTTAGGTATGCAGTAACGGATATGAGAAAGCTGGCTAACAGGATGCAGTTCGGAATACCAGAGGAGAGCCCTTTAGGTATTTTTTTTTCTATTTTGACTTCACATGTTTTGTTGTTGAAGATAATTGTCTTGTTTTCCCGTACATATTGACCTTGACCACCAAACCTCATAAGAAACCAACGTCTAAACTGATTAGTTACTTTAAGATACACAATGCCCTTCTTAACTAGGTTTTTTTTGGGTTGGGACTTGTCTGTGCTAACTACAAAGAAATTGGTCATCTTTCTCGATGCTTTCCAGCATTAGTATTGCTTAAATGTAGTTGGATATGTATTTCACATATTTATATTTGCTTTCAAATGCTTCTCTCTGAATGTTGTAGAACTATATGTAATGAGTTACGTCGAGGTACAGTAGGAGTTCTCTATATTCTAACTGTTTTTGCTTTGATATAGGTGATGGACTTGGTGAAGGTTATGGTATGCTTGGTCAAGCTGGAAGTGGGAAGTTGCGAGTATCAATTGGCCAGAGTAGACTAGTGGCAAAAGTTGCTAAGAAGTATGTTTTTTTTTGGTATAATCAATATATTTATGAATTTTAACCCTGTCTGTCTGCGCTCATGACTTACCTCTCACATTTCAGGTTCAAGGAAAAGAGTTTTGGAAGCAGTGGTGCTACCTCGGGATTGACTTCAAGTTTGGCGTTCACATCTGTGCAGGTAATTATCATGTTTTTGATTGTACTGTTTCTGCTTTTTGGTTACTTTGCATCCTTTTGTAGTGTCTTTGGAAGGAATCATATTTAGCAGTAGCAGAAAGAACATGGAATAAGAATTTGGGTTTATGGAGACTATTGTGTTTCCTCTGACATCATGTGACTACATTTTATCATTTCCCTTGTATTACTTCTACCTTGTTTTGGTAAATTATTGGGATGTCTCTTTGCAGGGAATTGAACTCAGTAATCCCCAGGCTCTTGCTAACCAGCTTGGCAGCGGAACACAGAGCACCTACTTCTCTGAAATGGGGACGTTCTCGAAGATCAAGAAAACTTGAATGTCTGGAGAGGCTGTTATTTGTATTCTTGTGAACCTTACTACAAGTTACAAACAATTTAAGTGGCACTTTGATACAATGTAAGTGAAAGCTGAGGGGAGTACATTATTTACCAAGGTGTTCAACTAATTTGAATCTATTCTGATGATATATTTTGTTACAATAGCTTCCCGTGGTGGAAGTTCTGCAGGATTGAAAATAGGAAGGCAGGCTATTGGTCAAATAGAACTTCATGGTTTTGTTTTCAAGGTATATCTTATAGTAGTATACATCATGAAAACATTATTAAACTTTCACTGTTATCTAGCACATAGATGGAAAACTACAAAGTTGAGTGGAGAAACATCAGTTCTGCCTTCTGCGCTGTGTCTCCTGAAGTCGTATTTTTATCGATTTCATTTGAATTGTAGGTTTGCATGGAAGTGGTTTGCTAATGATTTAAATAGTTGATCATAATTTGACATAAAATGTGTTTTGTATTGTTTGTGGTGTGTGAAATTGGCGTGGAGATCATTGTTTAGTTCTATCGTACTTATTTGGCAACTATTCCTCTTTCTTGGTAGATTATATTGGTAGACTGGGCATAGTCTCAAACTGATTTGTAAGTGACTAAACTGCCATGATTAGCTTGTCTTATTTAAAAAAACTAAACTTGTCTAACTTGGAAAATTTTCCGCAAGGTTTCTAAAATCCTTGTCTCAGTTAAAGTTTGGAGTTAATGTTCTGTTTCTGCTAGGTGGTGAATTTTCTGTCCTGGTCCTTTACTGGGGCTACAATATTTTCTGTTCTGGTGTTACGGCTGATGGGATGATTTGTGCCTCAGTCCCAAGTTTTGTGATTGCTTGGATGACTGACTGACATAGCACTACCTTCTTCATTTGCTAGTCATAGTCATCATGGTTAGAAATACAGTGATTATTGGTGGTGTTTTCCCGAATGTATGTATATTTTTTGTGGTCGTTTGGTATACTGATTGAGATGCATCACAATTTTTTTTTTTGTCCCTAAGGTTTCTTGTCAACTGGGAAGCATGCAGTTTTGCGCTTAATTTCTGACACGTAAAATCCTAAAAACTGGATCTTCCAAACCTTATATATATATATATATATATATATATATATATCTGAGTCCAGAGTGTTGCAGTCAGCTTAAGTCATGATCTTCCTGCGTAAGATCAAGTCAGTATTCTTCTGTGGTTGGCATTTTATTGCTGGCGGTGGTTGACGTCAATAATTTTGTTAGACTCAGCTGTTGGGTGTAAGCCATTTTGGGTCATACAATATTGCTGTGTTTGTTCGTGAACTGACGTCTAATCATTCTTGCAGAGCAAACATTCTGACTGTTAGGGCTGTTATGACCCTTTTGCTATCTTGTACCACATGCTTTAAGGTCTTTGAATGTTGTGGTCCATTCTCTTGAATATGCAGGTGTCGATTGGCTTTTGGTTTTGGTTTTAGTGGAGATTTAGAAGATGATTTTCTGCTAGTGTACTTTGTATGCAAGTTTCTTGATTTCCACGTCTTCTGATAAAGAGGTATTTTCTCAGTTGAATCATGATGAATACACATTGTATTGGAGATTCAACTTCATTTATATGCTTGTTATATCTTCTCTGCTCCAGTTGCTTCTTCATATGAAGTTGTTCGGACGATCAATGTATTTATTGATGATTACATAATTCATTATCAAACTTGCATTGGACTTGCTGGTCTACAAGTTGTGTCTGTTAATTAATGTATGGGTTGGGCTTTGTAAAGTCCCAAAAAACACATCCATTTAGTCAAAAATTTCACTTACCCTTGTAGAAATGTCGTCACCGCAACTGAGTGACGTACTGGTTCAATAATCTTTCTTGGTCTTTTCTTGTCAACGTAGAAAATATGACTGGCAGAGTCTACGTCGTACTACTCGAACTTTTTCCACACATAGCTTGACTTTTTGTGAGATTATTGTGTTTTAAAAGTGACGCAAGAATATAATCATCTTCTTTTCGATTCTCTGTAAAAAGAGACCAGAGACCAGCTTTGGTTCACGAGAACTTGTACTTTTCTAGTTCTGTGTTCTTTTAGTTAAGAGTTAAGATACAAGGAGTTCAACTACAACTATAGCAGCAGATCTGGACAGTATATCTATTTTTTTTGAGATCAATACACACACATAGCTTGTCAAGTAGTGCAAATGTACTGGTTTCCCAATTGATAAAAAAAAAATACGACAACATGGTATGAGAAATGGAATGCCTAAAGATAATGTTTAAAGAGGGTCCTGTACTGGGTGCCACCAGAATTGGATTGGGCAGCCTCCAGTCCAAGCCCAAATCGCAAAGCCCAATAAAAAGCCCATGTACACCCCCCCCCACCTAATCGTGAAACCGGGAAAACTTGTTGTAACCGGTCATCTCTCTTGCGATTTCTCACCCAAAACCCTCGACAAAATCCCTCTCGCGATCCTTCAATCCAACAAAGCATTGTGATCAAATCACTTCAATCCCTCTCGTGATCCTTCAATCCCTCTCGTGAGTTGCTGGGCGTGTTGGTTCTCAAGTTCTTCAACTTCTCTGTCTTCAATCAGCTTCAAGTAAGTCACCTTAATTTATGAATTCGATAATAGTTACATCAGTAATTCGATAATTGTTTTGGTGTCTTTGTAATTGTTTTGTGTTTTATGTTGATTTAATGTTGTTTTGAAGATTTTTAATGTGTAAGGTTCATATTAAAAGCTGTAATAGAAATGGGGAATCTTTTTGATGAGTATAGAAGTATAGTTTAAGACGGTTTAATTTTCAGCACTTTGATAAATAAAGAGTACATTGAATTTCAGCATTCAGTTGTAAATTTGGTACTAAACGCTGAATGCTTAATGGGACACAAAAAGGTTCCTAAATGCTAAATTATCTATATTCAACACTGTTGAATGCTGAAAAGTAAACAACCAAGCATCGAGAAAAAATACTCTTAGAAGTCATGTAAACAATTTAATAGTTAACTTTATAATATTAAATATACAGTGAAATATTCAAAGCAGTTTTTGTGAAAGCTTGTACAATGATACTGTCAGCCTAAAAATTGAATCATGAAAGAACCTGCTTAGAGTTAATTAGAAATGCTGCAAGTAAAGTTAACAATACAATGCTACTGAATAAAGAAGATTCAAAGAAGATCTTACAGTATAACTAAGCCTATTCCTTCACCAAACAAATATCTCAAAATAGAGAATACCATCAAACTGCATAGACAAACACAAATATGCAGCATCCACACAAAAAGTTCTCCCTACTGCATTTAAGCTTCTTCCCATGATTGTGAAATAAGCTCATGAAAATGTCAGATGTTATAATCAACAATGTGAGGGCACTGAATACATTATGTGGTCACGGCTAAAATGTTCATGAAAACATTATGATAATGTCAAAAGGTATTGTGAGTAAAAACTAGAAGATGGATAATTGAGCTGTTAGCAAACTTAGTATGTGAGAAAACAGTCTCATACAAACTCCCCTAACATAATGCCAACGAACTGACATAGTTTGCTTACAAGAAACTAAAGGATAACCTGAAAAAACTAAAGAGAGTGAATAAAGTTACAGCACTTCTACTGGGAAGGAAAAATATCCCAAGAAACAGAGTGGGCAAGGGTTTTCACCGCCAAAATCCTATTAAAAAAAAAGAGAGACCAAACTTTGCTGCCATTCCAAGCTGCAAAAGTTTTACAAGAAAAATACATTTAGTGGTGGAAACACCTATCCAACTCCTTGATCTTGACTAATTATAAATGGAGGGGGGAAAAACAATCACAGTGTACATGAAAAATATTATAATTTTGGCTAGAAAACGCACCTACAGTAGAGGCAAGGAGTCAAGTTGGAACTAAGCACAAGAGAGAGTACTAGTTCAGAGAAACGATATTGATAGGTGGCAGGAACAATGGTTAAGCGCCGATCGGGGTTCTAGGTTCTTCCTTCGAACTCTCCGAATGTAATACTCACTATATGTTTGTTCATCCACCAATTGCACTTCCTGAACGAGCTCATTTATACAAAAAAAAACAAAATACCTCCGTCTTTTATTCTTTTTCATCATGCTTAGCTTTGAGATCAGAAGAGAAGAAAATAGTCTTCTTCGGCTAGCTGTTACTATCCATTTTTGTACAACTGAAGCGTCTTCTAGTACAAATTTAAATGCCGCCTTTCCTTTTTCTGCTTGGCTATATATATATAAAAAACAAAACATTTGTGGAGGTTCGCTACCAAGGCAAAAAGAATAGAATATGGGTGCTGTATTGGGCGCCACTAAAATTAGATCGGGCAGCCTCCAGTCCAAACCCAAACAACAAAGCCCAAACAAAAGCCCAATACACCTCCCACCAAATCGCGAAACCGGAAAAACCCAAACTAACCGGTCATCTCTATCGCCATCGCGAGTCTAAACCCAAAAAAAAAAAAAAAAAATTGAGTTGCCCGATGGTTTCATGAAGCGGATTCTAGATTGAGGCTTGTTGTTGAGGAAAATGTGAGAAAAGTTCGGTTTTTTTTTTTTCGGAATTTGGGGGTTTTGGGAATTGAGTTTTTCTGATGTTGGGTTGGTTTTTTTGTAGGTTAAATTGTCAAAAGAACGGGATTCGTTGAATGTTACTGTGAAGAAATTGAACCGGGATTTTTCAAAGGTAATCGTGCTTTGCTTTAAGTTTTATTTTGAATATGTTGGTTTAGAATACATTTAGAGTGCCAGACTAGTATTGAGTATAACAAATGTTTTAAGTTTTAGAAGTTAAACAAATTTGTACGCGTTATTTCATTGTGTTTATCTGAAGACCAAGAGCTGTTATTGTAAGGCTCACCATAAGGATGTCGGGGAGGGATACTACTGAAATGATTTTTCATATCCATTCTTGTCGACAAGAGTGCTTACATTTGAAACGACCATTCCCTGCTTCATTTTTGGGGCCATGAGTCCTGAGATGCTGCAAGAAGTCTGATTATCAAAAACTTAAAACCATTATCACATTGCAATGTTTTGATTCAACCATTAGATAAATAGAGCTTCAAATTCAGGAGTTGACAGCGCGCGCATATGGCATTAGCCTAGAATTTCATCATTGTTTAACCCTTACATGTTTGTTCATGTGGTGTTTGGTCCAATAGTGATATGGTCTCTAATTTAACAATATTCATCGTCAACAATCCTAAGTACACTAAAGGTGTTCCAATGGACAGTGAGGCTATAGCCAGTAGGCGGAAGAGGCAGCCTCAATACCTGCCACGTTAAATAACAAAAATCACCACCGAAATTGTTTATTGCCACGAAAAGTTACAACTTCTTTTTACGATGTAGAATAAAGATTCCGGGTTCTAACCCAATTTTTTCCAAATCTTTTATTTTTTGGGTCAATAAAATAACATTTTACTATAATATGAGTGTGAGAGGTTCCACGGTAATAACCATAATAAGCTACATCAAAGTTGTACTATAGGTCCCAATCCATTACAACTTAATCAAAACTCTAAAAAGAGTCTCACCTTATTTCCAAGTACAGGCCATACTTATGATTAACATCCCTACAATGAAACACCACAACCTTAAAGCGTGTAGTCATGACTTATGAAGCACAGGCCATAAACTAGGATGGCTGAGTGTTTTTTCTAACTCTAAATGGCAGCAAAGTTAGGAACTTCCCCTGTGAGAGTATTGTATGAGAGATCAAGTGTAGCATTTGAAATTATTGAATGAGAGATCAAGAAACTTTCTTGGTGCAATACCAGGGCCAGGGTACGTCATGGGTTCCCAACGACTTTAGGATAGGTCTTGGACATAGCTCAGTTAGAGCCTGACTACTTGGATCTGTTGGGGGTAGCGAGGTTTCCTAAGACAAAGTTCTAGTGTTTCACGCTATGCATATTGGCTTGGCCTTTGTGCCATCAATATATTGCTTGTCTGAACTCCTTATATAGGTGGAAAACTATATTTCCACTATAAACTTAAAGGGAACACTAGAAATTCTTCTCTAGAGACTGAGTATAGAAACTAGTCTTGGTCACATCCGCGACAATCAGTAGCTCAAATGATTTGAAAAATTTATTGCTTCGAGTTCAATAGACTCTAGACTGCCTAAAGTATTCAAATTGCACTAGCTGACTCTTGAAGGCTTTTTTTTTTTCTGGCATAATCCTTCTTCGGAGATGATTCTCATCAATCTTTTCTTTGTGATATTTGTAGTCGGTGGGGAGCTTTAACTCACGTTAAACTATGTTAGCCAGAGTCTATACTTAGTAAGAACAAGGCTCATAATATTTCGTGTAAACTTACGAGTTCTTGTCGACAAAAAGGAAATAAGTAGCAAAGAGAAGATATACTATGTCAAACTGTACTTTAGAAAATTCATTTTCTCGTAAACTTATCAGTTGGATAGTAAAGTGAAAGAGGTCATTTGTTAGTGTAGCAAATATTATTATAAAGTAATAGCAGTGTAAATTTTATTTTTCTCTTGTTTGGCACCGACTAGTTTAGTTATATAAAAAGCATCATGTAACTAAGTTGGCATCGAAGAAGATCAGACTCAAGGTGATAGTTCAAGTGAAATTTGAAAACTGAAGATATTATTTTGAGCAAAAAAAAAATGTTTTTGTTGTTAGTTATCTCATATGATCTATTTGCTTGTTAGAATCATGTCATTTCATTTCACATATCTGGTAAAGTGTTTTGGATGTGTTAGGAGTGTCAATTTGAACTATCCATTTGCGCGATGGTATGGAACTTCATTTGAACTATCTTTGGGTAACTCCGGCTTTGTTGTTTTTGTATGTGTTGTGTAAAGTGAGATATTAGTGTCAGAATCATATTGGTGCAGAGTGTTGAGCGTAAACCACAAAATGTAGGATTCCCAGAATTGACATTATGGATTAAGTAAATCATAAGATATTTGAATTGTATAAAGACATATGGAAATTGGTATTTTTTTTTACCTTTTCACGTACGTCTCGACAAAGTATATCAGTTTGACATGAAAACTTATAGTATAACTAGAGCTGATTAGTAATTTGTACCGAGTATTCGAAAAGTGATTTTTTTTATAACCCTTTAAAGTAATGTTTATGTTCTTGAGTCTTGACTAATGAGTAATGACCTTGATCACATGCAACTTTTACGAATATTTGCATAAGGTCTGGATACAGGGGAACAAAACTGAAGCGGTAAAACATTATAGGTGAGAAGCTCTTTCTTTGGTTATCAAACTTACTGAATGTATGTTATCAATGTGGTTTTTTTGGGTGGTTTGCCCCTATGCTTGACGAGGGACAGAGTCAAGTTCATTTCGTTGTAGAGAGAGTCCAGTTATTTTGTTGTAATACTTGATGTACATAAATGACGGTTTATCTGAAAAACAGATTTTGTATATATATACATTTTCACCGGTCGTGTAAAATTAGGTTATATGTACATATAGTTGTTCGATCTCACATATCGATAAAAGAATCGGTTGTTCGATCAATGTATTCCTAATATTTACTCTTTGACATCTGTTAATAGTTTCTTGTAACTTGTAGTGGTTGTCCTTTCTTATCTTTGTTAATATTGTTAACAAGTTACAAGACATATAACCATGGCGTTTTGAAAGAACAAAAACTTTTCTTTTGGAAGTCTATCTTTTCCTTCTACTTGCGTCCACCTATTATGCGGCTAGAAATTGTATTGTGGGTTGAATATTTTATAGGGTGTTATGTACATATGGTTGTTGGAAGGATATCATTATTGATTTTCAGGTTATGACAGGTTTAAGTATACGAAATGTTGACTAAACAAAGGAAATTCTACCCAAAATTCGATAGAATTTGGATAGTGTAACGCCTCATTCTATTTCTTCATATATACTTGGAGTTATCATAACAAGCTTATAAGTATATTAGTTTTACGACTGGGATGATATCTTCTTTCTAGTGGTTTTCTTTATATATTGTTTATTTAAATATGGTTTACTAATACTTGTTTTATTTTTCTTCGTAGTGATGGGTCCTCGATCAAAAAATGTGAAGAATGTAGCGAAAACTACATTCAAGGGTGTTAAGAAATTGTTTGGTGGCGGTTCCTCTAGTGGTGACGCAATTGGAAGAAAAAGACAAATGATAGACGGCTTAACGGCATCAGCGCGTAGGGGGGACCATTTGGAAAAAGAGGTTCCTGAGGTTGATTCGTCTAGTGAAGATAGTGTAGATAGTATAGATAGTGATACTAATGTAGGTTTAGATGTAAATATGGACAAAGGGAAGAGTATAGTAGAAGAGGAGAGTGAGGAGGAAGGTGAGGAGAGGGATGAGGAGGAGGATGAGCAGGATGAAGATGTGGAAGAATATGTGGTAGAAGACGTATCACCAGTGGAAGAAGCACCTCCGGTATTGGATTTCGTAAGAAAATTCAATGATGATTTGGAGTTTCAAAGAGGTGTGTATGGGGGAGGCCCGTATGAGTCAGAGTTGTTGTATGACTATGTGGTGCATGTCGCTCGCGATGTTTGGAAGAGAAGGGTAATATTTTGTTTTTCTTGTGTACTTTGATTTTCTTTTACAAAATCTTTTGTTTATGTTCATATATATCTAATGCGTGTTTGGTTGTTTCAAAAGGATCGCGGAGCGTTGAAGTGTGTTTCACACTTAGCGAAGTTATCCCAATGGGATTTCAAAAATGAATGTGAAAGGTCTCCGAGATTTGCCGTGCAGTTGAGAAGGACTGGGTTGTTTGATCTCGTAGAAGGTTATCACGAGCATATGGATCAACCATTGATCTCTGCGTTTGTGGAGAGATGGCATTCGGAGACCAACACCTTCCATATGCCAGTTGGGGAGATGACTGTGACTTTGGACAATGTTGTCCAAATCTGTGGAGTCACAGTTAGAGGAAGAGCGGTGCAAGGGGATAGTGAGCTAAACTTACAACAATCGATAAATCTCCTACATCTTGGTCTGGGTGTCCCTATTGATTTGATTAGGGCGGAGATGGAATCTAGCAGGTTCACTTCAAAAGTAAGGCTATAACTCATCCGGAAGCATTTTGCGAACAAAGTTCATGATAGCCCTATATGTGACGCTGCTGGGAAGGTGGTGGAAAAGGCCTCGAGTTTCGAGGATGTTCAACAGACTGTTAGAGCTTTTATCCCATTTTTTCTTTGGATGTGCGTTTTTTCTTGACAAGTTTGGGACTGGAGTGCCTATATGTTATTATCGAGGCCATTATTGAAATTTAGTGAGATAGAAGAGTATGCATGTGGTGCAGCAATTTTGGCGTTTTTGTATAGAGGTCTTGGGGCTGCCACATGTGCGAAGGTGAAAGGGGTTCTGGCTATATGACTCTTCTACGGGTAAAACTTGAGTATTTTAGAGTTTATTTTTTTTTAATGTTAATTTTATTACTCTATCAATATGTTAACTATTTGTGTATATCTAGGCGGGATCTATGAGTATTTTTCGGTATTCATGACGGTCCCAAACTTCAACTATACCTCGTCTCGACGTGCTCATAGACACATCCCGTCGCTCCACACTATTATTACTGATACAACGTATGAATTGCAGTTTTATCGGCGATAATTGATGATTTGAATGAGTTCAATGTAAGTATTAAATTCAATGTATGTAAGTATTTAAGTTTGTTTATATTTTTTTTAGTAATTGATCATTGGAGTTGTTAATGACACATTTGATTTTGTTTCAGGTTGTTTGGCATCCCTACAAAAATGTCAGAGATACAAACCCGATCGATAACATTGTATTTTTTGAGGGATTGCTATGTTTTTCAACATTGTCGAGCTTTACCGTCCGCAAGGGTGGTATGCGTCGGTTAAGGTCACGTGCAACTTATACCTAAAAAATCTCCAATACCAAATTGAAGAACAAGAACTGTGGCAGGACGCGGGTATGAGGTGGGCTGAACCAATATTGGGCCACTTTCTTGAGTCGTGGCGGAATCACATGATCCAACTCTGCAACCAAGACCTATCTCGTCTTTATCCATGGGAGTGTCATCAAAACTACATGACTTGGTATGCGAGGAATTCTCATGTAGTTTTGGTGAACCCTGAGCTTCTTCCTATTCATCCCTCCCTGGAGACACTGCCTAACTGTTCACCGATTGTAAGTATTATGATTTTTAATTGAGTTTCTCTAACTATGATTTTTTGCATTCGATTGGTAACTTATTTTGATTTTCCTTTTTTCGACAAAACGACGTCATCGATAAAACCAGTCGTTTGCTAGAGAGAGGTCTGCAATTGGCTGGGAATGATATGCGAGAGGAAGAAGCAAGGTCCTCCTTTGAACAGTACAACTTGACTAGGTGCAAGTACATTGGTGGTATTTATAGTTCATGATTTGTTTCGATTTAGGGTTTAATTTGTAACTTTGTAATTTGTTTGATGGATGGATTATTTGAAACTTTGTTAACTTTGTTTTGAGTTTTAGTTTGATGGATGTAATTTGTTTCAGTTTAGGGTTTGTAATTTTGTTAACTTCGAATGAATGGATGGATATGATGCTTGAATGAATGTTGGATGTTTGAATGGATGAATGATGTTTAATGTTTGAATGGAATTTGATGAATATGAATGGATGAATTTGATGAATGGGTGTTTGATATTTGATGTTTGAATAGAATTAAGTGGAATTTGATGAATATGAAAGTGTTGTAAAAACAAAATGAATTTTGAATTTTTTTTTCCAAACGACCCAGCCGCATCGTTTGGCATAAAGGCCAAACGATATCATTAGATACTCTAGATCAAGTTGCAAGTGTCGTAACCAATTCTGGCTCTCAAAACGTGGAATGGAAAAATGTGCGCTCTAGGCTAAGGACATTAAAGGGTGCCTACACAGTTGCTACCGAGTTGCTAGCCCAGAGTGGCTTCTCCTTTAACCATCAAACTAAGTACATTCAGGCTGATGTCGATGTATGGGAGATGTATATTCAGGTAAATGATCTTGATTTAGCCATTTTGTATATATTTCGCTTTAATATATTTGTCATTAAAGGGAAGCTAGCTTCCTAGAGGACTTACAGTGAGTGATAAAAAAACCACGCATAGATGTGAACGACGAGAAGATAGCTAAGACATTCGAACATCTTGCAGAAGCTACTAATGCAATGGCGGACAATTTGAAGCGACCTCCTAGCATGATGCAGAAAGTTCATGATGCCTTGAAAGGTCTCGAGTTGTCTAAAGAAAATTTTAAGCGTGGAATGACATTCCTTGGAAATAACCCAAACATGGGTGAAATCTTTTTGAGTTTTGATGATGAAGATCTTAGGGGAGAGTGACTTTTGGACAACCTTCCAGTGGCTTAAGGCATTTCTTTTGGATTTTTGCTATTATGGTACATGTGATGCGCGCACTTGTCTGGTTTAAGGCATTTCTTTTGGATTTTTTTTGTAAAACACCAGATCTTGTACTTACGGTTGATTTATAAAAGTCTGACATGCATGTATAAATTGTATATTATACAGTTGCTTAATGATCACCAGTTGCTTTTGTTATGCGATTCCATTTTATTTCAAAATACTTGAATTTGATGTTATGCGATTCCATTTTATGTGTTTGGTTTTGAATTTGGAAGTGTTAGAATTGTTGGAAGTTGAATATGGAAGTTAAGAAAAAAAGAAATCAAGGTTCGGCAAAATTTCAGTCCCAAACGACATTGCCACACCGTTTAGACTAGGTCCCAAACGGTGTGGCCATGTTGTTTGGGACTAAGTCCAAACGGTGTGGCCACACTGGTCAAGAGGCAAAAAAACAGACAAGTTCATTTTTATCAAAGTTCAAATCCAAACGATATGGCCACACCGTTTGGAATTAGTCCCAAACGGTGTGGCCATGCCGTTTGGGACTAAGTCCATACAGTGTGGCCATATCGTTGAATTTGAACCGATAAAAAATGACTTGTCTGTTTTTGCCCCTATTCGATAATGGCCACACCGTTGAACTTAGTCCCAAACGACATTGCCACACCGTTTGGGACTAATTCCCAAACGGTTTGGCCATATCGTTGGGACTAAGTCCAAACGGTGTGGCCACACCGGTCAAGGGGCAAAAAAACAGACAAGTCATTTTTTATCCAAGTTCAAATCCAAACGATATGGCCACACCGTATGAACTTAGTCCCAAACGACATGGCCACACCGTTTGGGACTAATTCCAAACGGTGTGGCCATATCGTTTGGATTTGATGTGGCAAATCAGGCCTTAGTCGATCATTCGATTTTCAAATCACTCGATTGCCGTCCGAATCAACTTAGTCGATCGCTCGATTTCCAAATCACTCGATTGCCATCCGAATCAACTCAGTAGATCACTCGATTTCCAAATCAAATCAAATAAAAGCCCTAACATTATTTCCAAATAACATAAAAATAAAATCAAATTACACTTTTCCAAATTACATCAAAATATCAAATTACATCAATATATCACTTAGTCGATCGCTCAATTTCCAAATCACTCGATTACCGTCCGAATCAACTTAGTCGATTACTCGATTTCCAAATCAAATCAAATAAAAGCCCTAACATTGATAACATAAAAATCAAATCAAATTACACTTGTTCCAAATTACATCAAAATACAAATTACATCAAAATATCATATCGACAACATACAAACAACTTAGTTGATAACATGTACTGTTGGGTCTTCAACGAGCTCGTTTTTCCATATTAAATTGGGAATGTTCAATGCCATAAATTGCAATTGCCTTGATGTCAAGGCCAAATTCCAACTTTCAGCAATATCATATCGAGCTCTAAGCCATTGGCGCATTACTGGAGGAACCGGACAATCTTCAACAAGTTCAACATTGACAAAATGATTTCCACCAACATGTGCGCTACCCAACACTTGGGTCACTCTCTCAGGATTTGCTTGGGTTCTCAGCGGCATGAGAAGGAAGCACTGACGAGCTCCTAAATGCAGAAGGACAACATTAAACCTTGATGCAAACAAGTATCCAGCAAAAGGCATGCTCATCCACTTATTTAAGGGTGCGTAACCTTCTTCATGTAGGATTTCCTTCATCGAATAAAAACCTCACTTTGATTGTACAAAGTACAATAAAGGGGAGGTTGTCGATAAGCTCTTCGTCAACTCCTTCTCATCTGTGGCCATTCTTCTTGACTTCTTCCTAATGCAATGCAGAAAGCTCTATAACCGCGGTTGCCATCGCCAACGTGGGTCATGGACTCTAACAATGTATTTATGCATTTCTTCAGGAATATCCAACCCGTAATCCTTAGGACCCCTCGTCTTTCCAAAGTCTAAGCCATCTCTCACATTTCATGGTGTGACTGTTTTTGGAGAAGGCTTATTTCTTGGTGTGGTTGTTTTTGGTGTTTTTGGAGAAGGTTTATTTCTTGGTGTGGTTGTTTTTGGTGCTTTTGAAGAAGGCTTATTTGCTGGTGTGGTGTAGATGTTTTGGGTTGGTATTTTTGGAGAAGATTTCTTTCTTAGTGTGGTGTGGGTGTTTTTGGTGGGCGTAGTGTTTGGTTGTGACGAGACCCACTCTTCATGGTCACATTGAGAATGTTCAAAATGAGATGGATCTCGCTTTGAAGAGCTATCATCTCCAGTTAGAAGCTTTCTGCTGCAGCTACCTTTCGGCCGACCTTTGGTTTTTGCTTCCTTACGAGGCGGTACTAGCCATGTACTTTCTGGTACGACAATCTCCATAAGCTTCCTAATCATAACCCTCTGCTCTTCTTCAGAAACCATTGCAAACCTATTCATGAACAAGTCTATCGAAGGTGTAACATCGGGACCAACACCCACTGACACATTGGGAGAAGCAGACAATGTTTTCCAAAAGGGGTCGATAGCAGTCAAAGGGATGGACCGCTCTTGCTCTTCAAACTCAATTAATTCATGAGCACATGGCGGTCCATGGCTCGTGTTAAAATAACACCAACACCTTATCTCCCATCTTTAACACGCTTTTACGCGGGTATCTATTTCTTCAAATAAGAAGTCCAAACACTTGCGTGAGACAAGGCCTCTGAGTTCACGAAACAAAGGAATCCAGTGGTGGTGCTGAGTTACAATCATACTTCTCTCGAAGGTAGCTCTAATCTCGGACATCTGGATCTCTAGAATCGGGTGGATTAAGCTAAACATACTCAAAAAATCATGACAGTTTGCATTTCCTAGTACATGCTTCACCTGAGCATGAGACCATTCAACTCTATTAGTCGTTGTACTCCCAAAGTGAATGTGTTGGTCAGTCCAACAACATACGAATCGATCCCTGTGAGGAAACCAAGTCTCTCGCAAATAACTAACAAAATTGAAGTACTCAACCCTGTAATATTTTTCCAAAGCATCTCATCTACGCTAGAAAATAACCTCCGTCTTCGATTTGACTACAGTGTTCCACGAGAACTGGGACTTCTCTACAAGTTCTGTAGTTGGAAAAATATCGTAACTGATCTTAGCACTTTTCAGTGTTTTTAGAAATTTACTTACTACGTCTTAAAACTCAATAATTCCTTACTCAATTGCTTTTCTTTTTAGGTCATCAATCTAGTTCGAAAGTAGGGATTTCATTCCAACTTCTAAGACAAGAATCTAAATGATCACAACCTAAATCTACACCTTGGAGAACTAAGTGAGAAGGATTTGATAGATAGATTTTTTTTTTACACAAGTTATCTAAAATTTGTAAGTTTGTTTTATAGTTAAATGAAAGAGAGAGAAAGATAGGGAAGGATTAATCCTACTTATGCAAGGCCTAGCCACAAATCTTTTAGAAACAGGTCACTACCATCTCAAATCCCTAACATAATATACCTATCTCTAAACATATCATGCTAGCATGTGGAATTGAAATGATATTTCATCTCTGAAATATCATTCCAACTCCTAGTTCTACTTTTACAACAGTTGATCGATATTTGTCAATCTCGTCATTTTGGGACGGGATGAAAAATAGAACCTAAATCTTTTAAGTAGTGATTTTGGAATCCTAAATTTGTAGCCTGATCCTCACATGAGCATCATTAACCCTCCCCTTGGGAGAGTTTTAGCTCATGATCCTAGGATTTGATTAAAACTACAAGTAAGATAAGTAAAAAGAGATAGAAAGAAGAAATGAATACAAAGCCAACTAATTACCTAAGAAAAACAGAAGTTTTTATTCAAGAATTAGAAGGTGTAGTCCTCCATTAACAAGTTACAAGCTTTTTTTTTTCTTAAAACTAAAAACTAAAAACTAAAAGTAAAGACATGGAAGTAAATGAAAAGTAAAAGTCAAGGAAGTAAAAGCTAGCTAACTCCCAAAATCATTGATATGCCTCTAGTGAGTTGGTTTCCATCGAGTCGAAATCGAAACAATCTTAGATAGTTTTTCAAGTTGGGGATGGGACTAGTGAGATTGTTGGAATTTGCATTGAAAATTTGAAGTTGTCCACTATCACAATAGTTGTTGTGGCAAATAACTAGAAAAATTATTAAGTGTGTGTTTGTTTTGACGGAAAGACTATGGAAAGGAAAGGAATTAAAAGAGGTGGTGGTCCACCTTTTCCATAGTTTTTCACGTGTTTGGTTGCCCTGTGGAAAGAAAAAGTGTTTTCCGCGTGGAAAAAAAACCACGGAAATGGAAAGGGTTTTGTGTTCGTGTCATAACCCAAAAAAATTCACGGAAAGGAAAGGAAAAAAAAAAAAAAAAAGAGATTGAACCATTCCAACAGCCACCACACCCCTTCTTCATCTTTGACAACTATCTCCACTCTTCAATCTTGACTCTCAAACTCTACCTCGGTACTATCTTCTTTCCCTCTCATTCTCTTATGGAATAAACATAAATATTTTTTAGATATTTGAAATGTCTTTTTTTTGCTAATATGTCGATCTTTATACATACTACAACCGAATGTTCTTGTTTAAAGCTTGTTCTTGAACAAATTATGATTTGACAAAGTGGGACAATACATGGCTATTTCTTTTATCAATTGTTAGATCCAATAGTTAAGCAGTTACGTAAAATTGCAAAAACAACTCCATATATATTTCGATCCTAATTGGAAAGAATATTTATTTCATAGAATTTGGTACAGTCTTACTTTCTCCCTTGTGAATCTTGTGATTTCAAAGCACAACATAAAATAATTTAAGAGTTAAGACATTCCCAACGCCTTATTATTTTGTTGCATCAAGACCGCATTAGGTGCATGAAGAATAGCTTATAAGCTTCAGGTTATGTCGTTTTCACTAAAAATAATATATATATATATATATATATATATATATATATATATATATATATATATATATATATATATATATATATATATATATAAAAAAAGAAAAAATTATGATCATTTAAACAAAGATGGGCTTCTTCTCGACCGCATCTCTAGCTCTTTTATATATGTATGTTTCAATCCACATGCATGCTCCACCTACTTCAGAAACATTGTTCTAAGAATATTATGTCGATCAAAAGGCAAGTACTTGAGGTCAGTTTAGTTAGTTAAGATATGAACATCTTAATCAAAAGTTATATGTGCTTTTCTATTTCGTTAACATGGGTTGTTTCATGGGTTCTAGTTCTACTTAATTATTAAGAATTTAAGAGATCAAACGCACAATGCAAGCAATGTGAGTGAGAGGGATATGTAAAAAGCGTTAACTAGTTAAAGACAGCCTATGCTAAAGATGACTGATCAAATGATTTAAAGGGTTTTGAACTCCCATCATAATCTCTTTATTACCTTTGTCAAAGTGGTACAATGCATGGCTATTTCTTTTTGTGGGTTTGATCAATCAGAAAAAAAAAATTACTAGCTTTTTAACTTTTGGTTAGTATGAATTGATTTCATTTGAGTTTAGTAAGAATTGATTTCATTGGAGTTTTGAATATTCAAAATTTAACTCTTAGTAAGAATTCTTTCATTGTTCTTGTTTAATGAAATTTTGAAATACCCATTCTTAATCATATGAGTTTTTTTTTTTTTATCTCATTCTATTAATCATGGTACAACTCCTTGGTAGTATTATATGCTTATCTATTAATTGTAACTCTATTGATCAATAACAGCTGTCTTCGGAATATGGATGACTACGAAATAGCTGCAGTCTTTTGTGTAATTGATGTATATTTTATGATGGCATGCGTGCTTGAGAACATGCCTATTGATAGGGCGCCACATAGAAATCGTGACTACGAGAGACACCTAGCTCTAGAGAGGTTGTATTCAAAAAATGATAATAATTGTCATAAAATGCTCCGGTTGAATAGAGCATGTTTTAATAACTTATGTGAGCGACTTCAAGAAAGAGGTTTGATTGCTAGTAGGTGGGTTCCTGTGAAAGAACAAGTGGCAATGTTTCTTTACATTTTAGGCCAAGATACACGTGTGGGGCCTACTGCTTGGACTATGATAAGGTCACAAGAAACTATCCACCGACATTTTCATAGAGTTTTGCGATGATCTGTATTGAGGCTTGGTAGGGAATACATAAGACAGGCACATCAAACGAACTCCCCAACAACAAGAAGTAATCTGAAGCCTTGGGCCATGAGATATTTTAAGATAAACCAAGTTATAAAATACTTACTCTTAAACCTAAACCTAGCTAGCATTTGTCTTAAAGGTATAAAGTTAGTCGTAATTTTTTATTATTATTATTTCCTCATTTTATAGGATTGTGTTGGTGCAATTGATGGTACTTTCATACCGGCAATGGTACCTATAGAAGACCAACCACGGTATCGCAATCGGAAGGGGAATTTAGCGCATAATGTTCTAATGGCTTGTACATTTGATATGAAAATATCATATGTATTGGCCGGATGGGAGGGTTCTGCTCATGATAGTCTGATATTGAGAGCTGCTCTAAACCATCCAAGGGAGAGCTTGTTTGTTCCACCTGGTAAATATTACTTAGCTGATGTCGGTTACCCACTTGCCCCAGGCTTCTTAGTTTCGTATCGGGCAACAAGGTATCATTTATCTGAAATTAGAGAAATGGAGGCCCGAAACGAGAAAGAGTTATTTAACTTTAGGCATTCTTCACTACATAATGTAGTCGAGCGTACTTTTGGACTTTTGAAAAGGCGGTTCGCTTATTTAAGGGTAACTCCTTATTATAGTGTGGATACACAAGTTGATTTAATCATAGCTTGTTGTATACTACATAATTTCATACGAGAGGTTGATCCTGGCGATGTTGGTGGATGGGTGGAGGAACCTAGAGATATGGGTAGCCAAGCTCAGGATTATAGTGCACTGAGGCTAACTAATGAGTAGAAGTTGTTCAGGACCAACCTTACTGAGAGTATGTGGAACGAGCGTCATATGTTTCAAACACAAAGAGAGTGATGGACCACTTTTATGTTTTTTAGTTATTTATGTGTTGTATTTGTTTTTGGGTGGTAAGAATATGTACTTGCATCTAACATTTTATGCAAAGTGTGAATTGCAAATGTTATTATTTGATTATATGTTGTTGATTAAAACAACGAAATCTAAATGTTATGGATCTTTTCAATTCCTACGAACTATTTTTTTTTATAACTTATATTATGGAAATAGATGTGTTATAATCATATAATAATTTTAATAGGGATGGCAACACAAGCAACACCTCAAACACCACAAGTACCAGTACACGATCAGAAAAGGAGACTAGTTTGGACTCAATCTATGGATGATGTCATGTTAGAAGTTTTCTTGGAACATCTTGCAAAGGGTTTAAGGGGAACCGGTGGATGGAAAAAAGAAATCACATTTTTCGCTGTCACTGAGGCAGTAAGAGATCAGTTGGGTTTTGCTATCGATATTGAACACGTTGAAAACCGAATCAAGACAAAGAGGGCTGCGGTTAAATCATTCAAAGATTTGAGATCTTTTTCTCATAGTGGTTTTGGTTGGAATCCGGATACAATGATGATAGAAAGTGATGCTTCAGTATGGGCAAATGCAATTAAGGTACGAATATTTGTACGAACAAGTTTTGTTAGTTATTGTAGTATAGTGAGTATTTTAATTATTTGATTCTTTGATAACATAGTTATTAGAGGTTATTCTTTGATAATATAATATGATAGTTATTGTAGTATAGTGAATATTTAGTTATTATAGGTTTATATTTTAGTGTGTGAGATGCAAATGCAATGTTACAAGGGTTAAGGAAGCATTAGAACACAAGCTCTTATTTATGCCTGTGCAATCCAGCTTGTGTTGTTAGTGCCTGAGCTAAGATTTTATGTTCCTTTAATTTTGTGACAAATAATATAGTGTGTAAGCAGTTTTTGTTGGTTTAGTTTCTGGTGTCGGTTCAGAAGATTCTTGAAAAATCGTGTTTGAGAATTTGGTCTTGGGGCTTGAATAAGATTTTTAGATCTGAGAGTCTACTTTCCAATACAGTTGGATTTATCTTGTTTCGATATCTGCACAATAAGTTATGACTGTTTTTGTACATAATGGTCAGCCTGGATTTGTCTGACGAAGTTCTGTGTTTGGTGGCGTTCTGTGCATTTTCTGTTGGGAACCTACTTTCATGGCCTGAACGTTATTTGTAGATAATTTAGTGTAGTTTCATACCCAATTTACCTTGTACCAATCCAAGTTATACAAATAAAATTACGACAGTTTTAGTGCAGATAGGTCAACCAGGATTTTTCTGACAAAGTTCTGTGTTTGGTGCGTTTTGTGCATTTTCTGTGGGGAACCTGCTTTCATGGCCTGAAAGTTAGTTGTAGATAATTTAGTGTAGTTTCATACCCAATTTACCTTGTACTAATCCAAGTTATACAAATAAAGTTATGACAGTTTTAGTGCAGATAGGTCAACCAAGATGTTTCCTTACGACTTTTTATTTGCTGTTAGGCTAAGTGAATTTCTGAGTTGGAATCGGTTTTTCGGGTCTGAACAAATGTTGTAGAGGTTGGAGTGTAGTTTCTGACCCATTTGGATTTGTGTCAATTCAACTTATATAGAGAAATCTAGAATTGTTTCAGTAGAGTGTGGTTAATTATGATTTGATTCTTGATTATATATATATTGAACCGATTGGTTCAATATTTTTTTTATTGAAATCCAACAAATATTTTTTTTATGTCGCAAGAAAACCCAAAAAGGAAGACCTATAAAGGAAAGCAAATACCTAGGCTGCTGGAGTGGGTTGAAGTGCTTGGAGACAATATTGATTGTGGTAACATACAGAAAACTGGTCTTACGGCGGATGAGGATGCTACAATGGCAAGTGAGATGGACATGTCATCGCAGGTTCAGTATTCAGATACTTTGCTTAGGGAAGGCATGCGTATCCATATAGATAGCTTCCCACCAACTAATAACGAGGGTGGAGGCTCCCACACTGCTACTTTCCAACCATCAAGTCAGTCTGCATGTCCAAACAAATTGCCTCAGAAGAAGCGCAAGAGCATGGAAGGTGGAGGCAATGATGTTATGGAAGGCATGAGGCTTGTTATGCAGAATGTGACAGATTCTTTGCGTGTGAGGAGTGAAATTGAGCGTGAAAGGACTGAAATTGAGCGTGAGAGGATTGCAGTTGAGGCTAGTAAGAACAATGCTCTATCCCTCACTTGGGACCAAATTTGTTTAGCCATTGATGAAATTAACGTGTTGGATGAGGAACAAAAGATTGCAGCTATGGAGTTGTTTTCACAAGATGGTGCTGAAAAAACACGAAAATGTTTTTTCTCAAGATGAGTACCAACAAGCGTGCTAGTTGGTTATTGAAGAAGCTTGGTAATAATTGAGTGGATGGGTTCTCAAGTCTTTTGTGGGTGTTTTAGATACACTTTGGATATGCTTTAATGTGTTCTTTTTCTTTTTATGATGGAGTGTTAAAGTCTTTTGTTGTATTTCAGATCCATTAACTGTTTTGGATGTTTTCAAGATTACTGAAGTTTTTTATTATTGCTTTAGTAAATGCAACAATGGTTTATGTGTTTGAGAGAGTTCTCTATTAGTATTGCCAGACAATATTATATATGACTTTGCAGGTGTCATACAAGTGTTTATACTCCTAAAACATGGTAGTTTTTGTCTTTTTTTTTTTTTTTTGGTTTTATATGTTAAATTCATTTTAATTTACAAGTGTCATGTATATATCCGCAAAATGAAAAAAGTCATGCCATTTGTTTTTTTATTTTATTTTTCCCCAAGAGCAATGAGTTTTGGAGAAAAATGACAAGTAATATGAATGAATTATTCATGTTTTCAGCTTTATTTTCCTTTCCACAGCTTTTGCATAACAAACAGGATTATTCCTTTTACTTTCTTTTCCACAGTTTACGGAACGACACATATTTGAAACTCTTTCCATTCCATTCCTTTCCATCGTGGACCACTTTTTTTATTTCCTTTTCCTTTCCATTAGTAAAATTTAAACAAACAAAGATCCCGAAGGGTTAAATTTTGTAAATTACCGAATGAATGAAGAAAGGATTGAACCGCTGGATGATTTGTACTAAGATCTATCTCTACAAGATATTTCAAGTTTCCAATATCCAAAGGAATCGATCCAGAAAATTGATTGTTTTGGAATTTCAAGAAGTTTAGATTAGTCAAGTTACCTAAAAAGGCTAGGGATTGAAACGCTGAGAAGATTTTTACTAAGATCTATACTATATATTTCACGTTTCCAATTTCTAAAGGAAATGTGTCCATAAAGTTGATTGTCAAAGAGGTACATACAACAATTTTAGATTAGTCAAGTTACCTAAAGACGGTGGAATCAATCTACTAAGATTGTTTTGACTAAGCTCTAGATCCACAAGAGATTTCAAGTTTCCGATTTCTGTTTTTTTTTTTTTTTTTTTGATGCAATTCATACTATTTATATATATCAAACTTAAGCAACCCCCCTCACAGCCATACAGGAACACAGTTTGTAGCAACCATACAATTCGGAAGATCGAGTTACCTAGGCTGGCGATAGGCCCAAGCAAACTAGGAGTCTCAGATCCCCATTGAAATCCCTACTAATCCATTTAAACTCTACAGAGTTACTAACAGGTACTAGAGAGATAATATAGTTTGTCATGGCTTCCCATTCCCATCGACATAGGTGTCCTTGTAGTGCCCTGATCACCTCCTTGTTATCGCCTATACACACAAAATGTGGCTTCCCAAGCTTTCTTGCCAGCAAAACCGCAACTTCAGCTGCTTCCAGCTCAGCATCAGCTGCTCCTATGGTTCTAAATCTTCTTACAGCTGCCCCAATGATGCATCCATCACTGTCCGCTGCTACTGCCCCAGCTCCTGCCCTCCCCGCCCATCCCAATTCCCTGTGAAAAGAAGCATCAAAGCTTATTATAATGCTATCATTTGGAATAATGGGAAAAAGTTCCTCAAAACTATGTTTAAGAATGGTTGAGTTAGGAGTAGGGTTGAGATGTTCTTCTCTGAAGGCCTTGTAGCACTTGTCTGCCTGGCTGCTGCTTTCCCTGAGAATTCTTTCTCTGTTGGCCTTTCTGTTCTCAAATTTGAGCTCATTTCTGGAGGTCCATATGTGATATAGGATAAAGGCCATGTGTATCCCACCGGTAGCTTGGTCATCGCCCCATCTACTACTCCACAAGATCAGCCTATCCAATCTCTGTCTTATAGGGAGATGCTGTGGTGTCCTCAGCCCTAGTATAGAACCATACCATACAGTTCTTGTCCATTCACAAGTGAAGAGCAGATGTTCAGCTGTTTCCAACTCCCTTAAGCAAAACGGGCATGATAATTCCCCTTTTATCTTTCTTTCTGCCAGTATGTCTCCCATTGGAAGCATATGCATGTATAGCTTCCATATGAACATCTGAATAAAAGCTGGTAATGGGGATTTCCACACCTGGGTGAGGGAGTGGGGGTTGCAGCTTGAACTTTGACCCACCTCATCCTCAGGTTTAAGGAACCTATATGCTGATTTAGCAGTTAGTTGCCCATACTTGTCCCCATTCCACTTCATCTTGTCAGCCAAGGTTTGCTCAGGTCTAACTTTGATATTTAGAATGTGGTTGCTCAGGTAAGGATCAAAATGATTCCTTATCTTAGTTTCATCCCACCCACTTTTATCATTCAAGAACAGCTCCGAGACAACCTTGTTCTGTAGACTAGGGGTTTCCACCCCCAGTTCTTTCAGGGTAACTGGTTGATTCTTATATTTTAGCCATGGGTCTTTGATCAGAGAAATTGTTTCCCCATTCCCAATCCCCCATATTAAGCCCCCACTAATGGCATTAAATGCTTTGTGTATGCCTTTCCAAAAGTAGGAGGCTTTGTCAGGGGGTTTGGCTACATCTCCGATCCATTTCTTTCCATATATGCTGAACAAGGTTCTTGTCCATAAGGAAGAAACATCGATGCTTGACTTTCCATGGCAGCTTTGCAAGGATAGCCATATTCATATCCCTAGCCTTCCTTAATCCCAAACCTCCAACTTTTTTTGGTTGGCAGAGAGAGTCCCACCCTTTGGTATGGACACTTTTAGTTTGTTCTTTCCCAGACCACCAGAAATCTCTACATGCTCTGTCAATCTTATTGCAAGTTGCCACAGGGAGCAGATAAGTTGACATAGCATATAGAGGTATGGTCTGAGCCACTGCTTGGATAAGAGTTGTTCTCCCAGCTTGGGACAACACCTTAGCTTTCCAACCTTTTATCTTAGTATGAATCTTGTCTACCAGGTAGTCAAAGTCCTCAGACTTTTTCCTTGATAGCATAATAGGCACCCCCAGATATTTCTCTTTTGGAGAGAAGTTTCTGATTTTCCAAAACCTCTTGAGTTTCAGCTTTTGTCTATAGTTGACATTCCTACTGAAGAAGACACTAGACTTTTCATAATTTATTTTTTGCCCTGAGGCAGCACAGTAATCATCCAGAATATTCTTCAGATATCCACTTTCCACCACATTTGCTTTAGTGACAATAGGAGGATTCAAGACCATATCTTGGAAAGGCTTGATCGAGCCTTGGCTACACCCGATTTCTGTTTTAGATTAGACAAGTTACCTAAATATGGTGTTATCGATCCATTGAGATTGTTCTGACTAAGATCCATTGAGATTGAGCCAGAAAGTTCATTCCTCAAGAGATGCAATAGGGTTAAGTTTTCTAAACTACAGAATGAAATGAAGAAGGTATTGAACCGTTGAGATTGTCGTCACTAAGATCTAGTTCCACAAGAGATTTAAGGTATCCAATTTCTGAAGGAATGGATCCAGAAAATTCATTGCTAAAGAGGTACAATATGTTTAGATTGGTCAAATTACCTATAGAAGGTGAGATTGTTTTCAGAAAGAACTAGGATCACAAGAGACCTCAAGTTTCCTATTTCTAGTGGAATTGAACCTGAAAATTGATTTGAAAAGAGGGCTAGAACTTTAAGGTTTCTCAAATCACTCAAACTAGAAGGAATGAAGCCAGAAAGATGGTTTTGCCCGAGAGAAATGATTTGCAGACCGATGGTATTTCTCCAGAGAAATTATTGGCGCGAAACCTGATGTAATTGAGTCCGGAAAGGTTAGCAATTCAAACCTTTAAGATTTGGAAGGTTTGAGAAGGGGAAGCTTTGAAGCGTACCTACCAAACTTGTGTTCGATAGGTAAATGTCCACAACCTTTCTAGCCTTATTACAAAAAATGCCAGACCAGTTGCGGCAATGATAAGGAGAATTTGCATGACCATGACTAGCAGGGAGTAGCGATGAAGATAGTGCAGAAATGGCTTCAAAATGAATGCTATCTTTCCATCTGAGAAGTGCATGGGCTTCTTCACTAGGACTATGTGAAGAAGAGTTAACATGGAAAGAAGAAAACAACAGTAACACTACTAAGACCAGAAAAGAGACCAGCAATTTCAAGTTATACGAAGCAATGAACTTGTGATAGGGTTGTGAGTTTCACTGTCTTGCTACGTAATAGACGTGAAGTTTATGCTTTATATAAGGTGCTGGAATAGCGCTGATTGTGCTGATCGGAAGACTTGTAGGTCAGTTTGGGTGGAAGAAATATAGCTAGACTGTGCTTTTTCCATTAGAATGTTTTGTGGGTTATGGTTGACTAACCAAGTCTGGTCCTTTGCACGTCAAACACTTCAGTTATTGCAAGATGATTTCAAAAGTAATGGCAACGAAATTGCATTCTCTCCGAATTGAAGAAATAAGCAGCCAACCCACTTTGTTTTTGTACTTGTTCCACATAGACCTAGCTTTCCAGTGCACCAGGTCGCCATTAAATCCATGTATTGCTGCATTGGTGCTTCATAGTGGAGAAAAACAGGTTTAAGTTGAAAATTGGCACTTACAAGTCAAAAGCTCAGTGCAGAATAATAATACTTTGATTAGTTTGATAAACTTTATTGATGCTCGTCACTATTTTTTGTAAAAGGAATTTTGATTTCAGTCAACATTTTATAGCTCTTTGTTCGCAATATTTACGTATGGAGTTTGGGCACTACCGCACTACTGAATTCGTGTTTAAGCACTACTTTTTTTTTCTGATTTTACTGACTATTTGTAAATAATGGATATGTAGTGACCAAACACCAAAAGTAGCAAAGCAATACCACTTTCAAACGAATCAGGTTGAAAAATGAATGCAGGTGATCTAAGAGATCTAGACGGGAGATAACCTTGAAACGCCTAATCAAATTGCCTCAGAGCTACAGAATCAGCTATGCAATTGCCATAAGTTTTTATAAAAGTATATCAGAAAAAACATACATTATTACACTTACAGATCACAAGTTCACAACAGAAATCCAAGAAAAATCAAAGAGTGAATAAAAAGAATAAGAAATGAAAGAAACTCAGCGCAGCAGTAGAATCAGATAATGCTAGATCCCTTACATTACTTATGCAGTGTTCGATTTTAGTGGAACGGAAAAGGTCGACAGAGCCTGTACGGAGGACATGTCTATAGAGATAATTCATTACCCATTTTGCTTCACAAGTCTAAGGATGTCAGACTCTCAGCGTAAACTTCACAACCAGCATGGTAATTTTAATCATCAATAACACATCTCTCAAGTCCCGGAGCAGAGATATTAACAGTTTTGATATTCCCCGTTTACAAATTTTTAAAACAAACACTTCAAGGATTACGCAACAAATAGAGTCTAACGAACTAGATTAGTCACAGAAAAGTTCTCAAGAATCAAGACTTGAGGCCTGACCAGCTAATCAAATGATCAGAAACACCTGATGCCCCTCTGGTTGTAAACACTGCAACAAGAATAATTCTTACCCTAAGTATCAATGAACAGTACATGATTCAGGCTCATATAAGAGACTAAAATGATATCTACACGACGTTCAGGTCCATAAGACTATGACCCTCTGAACATATGAAATATAAATTCCTAAGACTGACGTTCAGGGTATTTGATGAATGGGAAAACACTTCTATGAAATATTCTCACTACAAAAATGTTATTTAAAGCAAATAGTAATTTAAAGAAACATCTTCTCGCCATTCAAGTACACAAACCTGTAAGCAAAATATGGTAGGATGATCTTATTTTAAGAATATAATAAGCCTTAATCAATCTCAATCCCAGATCCAAATCGAAACTTCAATAGAAAAACATAGCATGGTCTCTAAAGTATCCACCTTATTACTTAAACGACTGAATTAAGAAAGATTGAGAGAAGTATCTTTATTTTTCAGTAGGCTACGTCGTGCCCCAGGAACTCTAAAATAAGTAAATTACGCAACATTTTGAGCCTTTATGAGCCATGGATAGATAATTCTGAAGCAGCACTTGCTCTTCTCGGGCTTCTGCAAATATTTCTGATGAATGAATAGTCATCCTCTCCAATGCCATAGCATTCTCCAGCAACCATTTTACAAGAAACAACTCAATCTTGTTGGCACCAAATTGTTCAAATGTAATTGATTTGACGCGTAATGGGAAGCTCGAAGGTACCGATTGCAGCATGTGCCTGTCTCTGTCGATGTGGATTTTTGGAAATATATCCTATAAAAGAATCGAGAAAATGACATTAGTACTGTTTTAAAAATAAATGTGGTTTTTCATGTAATGTCAGTCTGCAAGGGCCTTATAAACATACCTTTTCAAAGAGAAGATGTTCTACATTTGGCGAGTTTTTCATCAAAGCCATAAAGAGTCCAGTATCTTCCAAAGAAACCTCTGTACTAAGTTCAAAATGTATCAAATTCTGAAAGAATGGCAGAGTGGCATGGAAGTTCTCGAGGCGGGAAAGAGTCTTCAGAAAACAATGGCAACACATCAATATAAGGATAGAAAATAAATCTTACAGGGAAAAATATCAAACCACCATTCTTATGGACATAATTTGAATTTTTCCATAAAGTAATTGGTTAATAAGGAAGATAAAGAAAAAGAGATGTACACGTACCGAGATGGTCACATTAGTCACAGCTAAAAATTTCACCTTAGAAAGCTGCCTAAAAAGCTTACTTGCATAGAGACCGAAATCTTTGGGCACAAATTCAGTATTAACCTCAACATAGGCATCAACAAGCGATGGTGTATTGCACAGAGATAGCTCATTCGACAGGCCACCCCTATACACAAAGTGTATGAGATTTTCTGCATAAATCTTCATCTCACTATCTCGATAAGTATCTAATAGTATGAAGCTTTTGAGCGAGGGGAGAGTAATGATTATAGACTCAAAATCCGGCATTTCACAATTATCCAGAATCAACTCCGAAAGCACTGGACAGCTAAACAAGAGTGGCTTCTTCGCCTTCTTCGGGAGGGTAGATGAGTACAAAACCGAATGAAGATGCAAAATCTTGAGATTCGGCAAAGAAAAGGGAGTCGCAATAACAATACCAAGATTTGATTGTAGTTTCAATATTGATATGGAATCAGATGTGCACACGAGCTCCGGCAAGAGTACAAATGACAAGCAATCTTTAACATTCACATCTAGATTGAGCTCTTGAACTTTATGCTGTAGTGCAGCAGAGAGCCATGCTTGAATACGAGATTCATCCGGGTCTTTACATGTGATGCTCAACGTTTTAATATTTGATTCATCATGGAGATTAAGTACCCGGTCAACGAAATCCACGAACTTCTTCTTCTCCACGGGATCTTCATCAGCTATGCCGTCATCAAATATCAGGTTGGGGAGTGAGGTCCACAAGTACTTCCATCTAGTAGATAAGATACTAGTAGCTACAGCATCTTTTGTAGGAATAAGCGATAAGATATACTGCATAAGAGTGTTAGGCAGATTGCTGAATCTGTCCTTTCCCTCATTCACACTCTGCTCTTCTGATAATTCCTTCAGTTCGGAAGCAAGTTCGTCAGTTTTGGCATCCATGTGACTGATGTTTCCCTAAGGTATCTGTTTGCAGCCAAAATCTAGACTACATAAATCACAAGGCTAGCTTAAAAAGTGCAGTAAAACAAATTGCATGAATGTCAACAGACATCGACGTAATAATGAAGATAAATATAGGATTAACTGTTCAGAGTTGTACTCCTCACAACAGATTTCTTCATGCATAGTAGAAAATTGGTTTCACTTGCAAGTATCCCGTAGACGTGAGTATGAGTTTCATACCACATTCCAAAATGACTTTTCTAATTAACTTGAATACTAGAAATGCTATAACCACAGATTGATGCATGAACATATCGAAGATGAGGTCATGCCACAACAATTTAAAGGCTTTATCAACTAATTCGTTCACTTTAAATTGAAATGTCAGTGATTTCTGTTTTTGGTTTTCCAAAATAAAGAGGAATAGGACTTGGGTGCCTACTCGGACTCGAATTAGAATTAGGATCATCTTTTCAATTTCAAGGCAAGTTGGCTTCCTTTTCCATTTGGTTTGTGGTCACTATTATTTAATTGTTATTCAGAGGATAATCTTAAAGTTAGAGTTGTTTTCCCTTTTCTAGTGATTAATAAACCAGGAATTTGATAACGTTTTATTAACTCTCACCAGTGTTCATTATCGTTGTTTGCTTCTGTCAAACGTTTTACATCACTGGTTACTTTTGGTAAGCAAACCAAGAGAGTGTGAGAGGAGTTGTATAGCCCTATGTGGAACATCACACATGCCAATGTAATTTTCATCTCTACAGAAACGGTTTCTGGAAGTGTATTATTCTAATAGGAACAATTCATTCTTTTAAGTTATCTAATTCAGGTATACTAAATGCAGATCACTAGTATTACACACAATCATCAACATACGTACTGCTAATAGTCCAACAAACTGGTCCAAGTTAAAGTTTCATGAATTCTAAGGAAAAAAAAACGTAACCAAGGTGTTTATGGTAGTTTCTATCTTGATTATTAAAAGTCCTTTCTTGGTCAGTAAAAGTTGAAAGAAAAGAATAACTAAAGAGGTGACATTTGTAAAATAAACCGAAAAGAACAAAGAGGACAAAGTTCACTCCAAAAGACCAATCAAAGAACAAAAGGTCAAGAAGCAGTACCGTGGACAACACAGGAAGATAGCAATCTTGGAAGATTCAGATCCCCAAATCCACCAATTAAATTACTTACAGGACAATCACGATTATGATAGGGGCCCAAGAGGAAAGAGAAGACACTTTCCGTCCTTGCTGATGGACAAGAATTGCCTGTCTCTCCCTGTCTTGCAAAGGGGAATAGTATCTAACCAATCAGTGAGGCCAGAAAAATGTAAAAGCTTCCCATCAGAAAGAGATCGATAGAACCCCAAAACAAATCAAGAGTACCATCATCCCTCCTCATGATGTATCCAGATACGGCACAAAACCTATGGAAAACCAGGTCTATGTTTTTCTCATCCACCTAACTATCCTTCCAAAAACTGAATTATAAGCACGCATGGAAGCTAATATGAACTATTAAAGACAAACCATTATAAATATAATTAAAAATACCAAATACCGAAATTTCAAAAGTAGCAGAATATCCAACTTTATGTGGTAAGCAATAACTGTTCAAACCCACCAGTTAAACTTACATAAAACAAAAAGAAACAGAGAAATAAAGAGTTTTGGTTCCTCGACAGTGAGTACTTACGTCTGACGGATAGCCAAGACACAGGAAGGTCTTCCTAATTCTTTCACACACTTCTTAATATCTCTAAACTGAGAGGGAGGAAAAAGGTTCCTAGAAATAAAACTTGTCAATAGGCTGGAAAGAGATGCATGCTTCTATATAAATAAAGCATATTCTAACCGCGATGACGGTCAAGGACTTGTGGGGGGTGAGAAGGAATCTTCTTTTCAGAATTTTCACACGTACAAAGTAAATATAACCAATACTAGAAAAGGAAACCCAGTCATGGAAAAGTTGTATGTTATCAAATTAGGCATAAGATAACTGCAATCACTTACGATTCAGAATACATACAAAACCTAGTCATCGATGCCGTCATGAAACTGTGATCACCTAAAATACTAATAACGGTTTTAACTGCACAAGTGATTTTCTTATCATTTGCTGAGCTCAATTTTGCCTTCATAAAAAGAATATACAGAAACAGAGACTCACATGTGTGAAAATCGTAAAATCAGCCACTTACCTACTTAAGAGAAAAAGCTTTCTAACCAATTCCTCTGGGTGAGTCTTTCAGATAAACCTCCAGACCTGCATCAACAAGTGATCATGTATTTATATAGATAGCTCGTTCCAAATGAAACCCGGGTATAAGATGGATATGATATGTTCCTTAATATATCTCAATCTAAAAGTATATTATTAGTAGTAAATATATACATTAACTGCGTAACTAGATATGAAAAGTAATTGATACTAAAAATTAGGAGATTGAAGACTTTCCATATGGAAAACATTAAGGTAATAAGACTCCGAGCACTTTAACTGTAGTTTTAACACAGTAATATATAGGAGTTCTTAGAAAATTCAGATTAAGCTCTTGAATTTTTTTTCCAATAGTGCAGCATAAGTTCATGAAGACCATGATGATACGGAACTTTCTATATCTACTTTCACCTGGACAAAACAGTACCATCATCTTGTCCGGTATATATATATATATATATATTTTTATTTATTTATTTATTTATTTATTTATTTTTATTGGCAAGCCTGATTTTAAATGAGATCAGTAACTCATTGGTGCTGCGGTTTTCGAACCCCAGACCTCTGGTGTCATCACCCAAAGGTTTTACCCAACAACATTTATCAAGCATTCCCTCGTCAAATTCAAGTTGCAAATTGAGTTCTACAGTTGTTTCCAACTAATTCATAAAACCTTAGTACCTAGATCATCATTTGCATGAAGGAAGGAAAAGAACTAAAGACTAACAGTGTCAAGAAGGTTTCTACTTCTATCCTTTCTCTCGCTCAGACCTTGTCCATTAGATAAGTTACATAACATTTGTCTATGAATCTGAAGTTAGCCCCTTAAATGTATCTGTTTGCAACCAAGCAGAATACATAAATGAGAGGTTTAACGATTTCATGAACTGCAAGTGGAGATAAATATAACAACAAAAACAAGGTGTAACAGCTAATATTTTTCTATTCTCTATTCAGACTTATTCATGCATGACAAAAATGGAAAAAAGTCTGAAGACGGTTTCAAGTCAGAATATTCTCTATGTCAAACTAAATAATGGAATTGTTTCCCTACTGACAGATATCAAATCGTTTTGATCCCTTCAATCGTCAGTTGGAACTAGTTAGCCAAGTCACCAGAAAAAATATGAGACGCAGGATATAAACAAGTGAATGGAATTCACTGGATAAACTAGAATATAAAAGAAACAAACAAAAATGCTTACCATTTTGTGATAGCAAGAACTTACCTCTGATGACTGTGAAAAAGTCAGTAACAGGAGGTGATCCCGATTCCTGATTTCCTTCACACACTGCTTTTTAATGTAAGACTGACACTTTGTGAAGAAACTATTTCATTCAGAAAGAAACCTCAGGTAACAAGGTTTTTGCCGTTATAAACTGTTGTCACCTGAATAGTTGAAAAATAAAATCTTAACTACTGAATCAGATTCATTATTTTTTTTTGGTAATAGAATCAGATTTACATTATTACATATACTAATTCCGCAATTAAAAAGAAAGTAATTGATTCCCAACAGATATTCCTCTGATTTCCTGCGTGCCACTGGTTTTGGCAAACAGAGGAGCAAATTTTATAGATGGTCATTCGCAAGGAGAGTGTTAAACAAGAGGAGGGGGGAGAGATCCTTCTTCAAGTGCTGGAGGTCATGAAAGTTTTTCCATTATTGCAATTGCCAAATACAGGTGCCCAATTTTGAGACTCAAATAACGAAAGGGGGATAAAAGAAATACAAGTACAGCTTCTGGTTGCATAAATCATGGAATTGCATATTTGTGGATATTTTAAGATTAATATATAAGAAAATGCGCTTTCACTAGTTTATCTTACCTTTTTTAGTATTTACAATATCCTAATATATCAAACAATGTTGATTTTACACAAACAACAGAAAAGCATTTAAAAAGAAAAACCCCCTATTACTTGGGAGTTGGGAGCAAAGAGCATAAATACAAGCACTAAAAGTTTAATGTTGGCTGAAAAAGAAGTGTTGTGGTCAGCTTCTATAAGAAATCCTGCAAAAGGCTAGAGGAGAAAAGGAAGCAAACATAATTATGAGCATGTGGTGGAGAAAGATTCTGCATCACACATGAAAATTTGTATAATGTATTCCCAATGAGAACGCTAAAATTATGAATATTTTTAGTGGTTTAACCTGACATAGACCATTTCTAACGGAACAGCCTAACAACTACAAGAAAACTTGTGAAAAGACACCTACCTAGCGGTACAAAGTCAAGGAAATTTAACTGCTCATCAAATACAACTCTAATAAACTAAGTTACATTGACATGGATACGTGTGTCCGTACCTAACACGGAATATCAAAAAGTGGCATATATCACATACAATATGAATCCGTGTTGTGTCCAGCACGGAATATTTTTCAAATATGGCATGTCCATAAAATATAGTTAATAAAAACTTGAAAAGGAAAAGACAAAAGAGAGTATCTACACTTGGAAAGAAAAACAGAGAACAATATTTCAAGAAAAATTAAACTTACTTGTTTAGACCTTATGAAACATTTGCAATCTTCTATTAACCTTGGTGTACTTCTTCTTAGTCCCAACCAGTAATTGCTTAGAATAAGTGATTTTCATCCTCACCAAGGATTTTGCATTATTCGGCAAAAACTTGACCACTTCCAGCTCCAACTCGTACCCATTGAAGTTCCGTATATCAACTGCCTCTATGTGAGATAAATAACACCGCATTAACGCATTACTACCCACATCTTTTACGCTGGGTTGTGGAACCGTCAAGTGAAGCTCCAATACCACTTGTTAGGAGATTTCACTAGGAAGTCACACCTCAACCTAGTTACTCTCTATCCCAATGATTTCTCTTGGAGTTCACACTAAGGAAGTCACCCACCCAAGACTTTGGTAGTTATCACAACAAACTCAATAGAGCAAAGCCACTAATTTATCCACAAACAATCAATAGCAAGCAATAAATATGAAAGTAAATACAAAGAGACACAAGATTTAAGGTGGTTCAGTAAATGTTACCTACATCTACACAAGAGCCGAGCTTCCACTATAGTAAAAATTGGAGAGTTTACAAGACTTACAAGAATCAAGAACAAGCAATTTCACTCAAACCCTAGCTCAACAGAGCTCCCACTATTCCCTTGAAAATGAATCTCTCAAAGTTGTCTCAACCCTAACCATAAGTTTCCCTTCATGTGGGGAGAAAAATTTTGTGAGAAAATGGGTTTGGGCCGAAATATTGATAAACCGTCGAAATTCCAGGAGAAAATACCCTAACCGACCTCTCCATATCGTGGGTGCTTCACAACATCGATGCTTCGACGTCGTCCAAGCTTGGTTATCATGGGTGCATATGAGATTACATTAGCACCTCATCAATAAATGTAATCTCAACCGATTCCAATTGGTCCTTAGTTTGGTTGAATTCATTTAGGTGATTCTTGAAGGAGATTCCCTCCGACATTTTTATACTAAAGAGCTTGGTGATCAAATAGATTTTGTTTCCGGCCAAGGATTGTTCATACATGGTAGTAAGTGCCTCCATGAGAGACTTTGCCGTCTTCTCGGTTTTAATATTGAAGGCTACCGACTTCGAGAGACTTAATCGGATTGTAGCCAATGCCTTTCTATTATGCAAATCTCATATGCCTTACGGAATCGCTTTGGGCTTCTCACCTATCAAAGTTTCCATCAAATTCTTTTGATAGAGTATGTCCTTAATTTGCATCTTCCAATAGCCGAAGTTTATACCATCAAATTTCTCTATCTTGTAGTTTTTTTTATCGGTCGTCATGACTTCCAATGAACCAAACAACGGTGGAGAAACTCTCTAAGAAATTTCTATAAACACCTAGCTTGCAACACAACTTTGGTGCAACACTAAAGGTGCAGACGTGTAGTCTTTTCCTCAAACACTTTTTATACTATGATCCAAGAACTTTTACTTTAATACGTTCGATAGAGCATAAGGAGTCTTGGATACTTGATTTTGGCACATCTTTCCAAGCTACCTCATATCGAGAGTTCTCTGAGAACTACACTGAAGATGACCTTAGAACGGTCTTTTTCGGTGATGACCAACCTTGTGACATTGTCAGCAAGGGTGACATGCATGTCAAGATGAATGGCTTGTCATGGTTATTGAGGAACGTTAAATACATTCCGGATTTGAGGAAGAATTTGATTTCTGTGGGGCAATTGGCAAGTGAAGAATTTGTTACAGTCTTCACCGATAACACTTAGAAGGTCTCAAAAGGTTCAATGGTTGTTGCAAATGGCAAGAAAGATGGTACTCTCTATATGACTACACATGGTTGTGAGTCGATTGTCGTGGCACATGGTAAAGAGGATCCCAATGTTTGGCACCGCAGACTTGGTCACATGAGTGAGAAAGGAATGCAAATCCTTCACTCTTCTGGTAAACTCCCAAAGTTACAGTTGACTGAAATTGACTTCTGTGAGAACTGTGTATTTGGAAAGCAGAAGCGGGTGAGTTTTCAGAAGTTGAGTCAGACTCCGAAAGCTAACAAGCTTGAGTTGATTCATACAAATGTCTGGGGGCCAGCTAATGTCTCTTCAATTGGCGGAAAGTTTTATTTTGTGACTTTCATTGATGATCATACTAAGAAGGTGTGGGTTTATTTCTTGAGACACAAGTCAGAAGTACTTGAAGTGTTCAAGACTTAGAAGGCCATGGTTGAAAATGAGACAAACTTCAAAGTAAAGATGCTGAGATCCGACAACGGTGGAGAGTATGAGGATTCATGTTTTAAAAAGTACTGTGCTGACAATGGCATCAAGATGGAAAAGATTTTGTCAGGGACACCTCAGCAGAATGGGGTTGCAGAACGGATGAATAAAACACTGACAGAGAGAGCTAGGTGTATGCATACAATAGCAGGCTTGCCCAAGCAATTTTGGGCAGAAAATGTTAGCACAGCAGTTTACCTAATCAATAGAGGACCGTCAGTATCTTTGGATTTTAAGATTCCAGAGGAACTGTGGAGTGGGAAGGATGTGAACCTTTCCCATTTAAAGGTGTTTGGTTGTGTGTCCTATGTCCACATTAGTAACCAAACTAGAAATAAGTTTGATGCTAAGCCACTAAAGTGTACCTTTATCGGCTATGGCGATGATTTTGGGTATTACTTTTGGGATGATCAAAATCGGAAAATCATTCGTAGTAGAGATGTTGTGTTTAAAGATAAGGTGATGTACAAGGATAGAGATGAAACACAGACCAAGAAATCGGTTACAGAGAGTGGCACAGAGTATGTTGAGTTGGAAAATTTTAATGTAAGTCGTGGTATAGTGAGAGCCCCACAGTCAGAGGATAACAGGAATAGTAACTCAGATAATAATAAGGATACTACACCACCGAGTCCATCTCCACCAAGTGCCCCAAGAAAGACATCCAGACCACCTGTACCGAGTATGAGATATCCAACCTCCACCTATGTGAATTACTTGCTACTTACTAATGGTGGCGAGCCTCAATGCTATGATGAAGTATTGGAGGCGAGTGATGGAAGCAAGTGGGAGCCTGCTATGCAAGATGAGATGAAGTCTCTCATCTCTAATGGCACTTGGAAGTTAGCCAAAGTACCCAAGGACATGACTCTACAAAGCAAATGGGTGTATCGAGTCAAGAAAGAACATGATGGTTCCAAGGGATATATGGCTATGATATTCTCCCCAAATACTTTTCAGTCGGTGTTTAGTATTGTTGTAGCGGAAGATTTAAATATTAAGCAGTCAGATGTGAAAACTGCTCACCTCAATTATGACCATGTTGATGAGATTTACACGCAACAAGTAGGTTTCCTGGAAGGATAGAGAAAATATGGTGCGCAAGCTAAGAAAAAACTTGCATGGTTTCCAACAAGCCCCTAGGCGGTGGTACATGGTTTACACGCACCCGGATATATCCTATGCAGTGAGAGTTGCTTGGAGGTTTATGACTAACCTTGGCAAACATCATTGGGAAGCGGTGAAATGGATATTGTGTTATTCATGGAGTACCACGGAGACATGTCTATATCATAGTAGGAGTGTTGTGAAGATGAAATTGAAGTGTTTAACTTCGTCGGGTCTTCTTGCTTGAAGACCATGTTGGATGAGCCAAATGTTTCATTAGTAAATTAGATTTGGATGGAGTTGTTACAATTGAGATGTGATGTGCATGTAGAATCTCGAAAGTTCCAAGTAGGAGATTGGTGGTTGTGGAACAATCGAGTGAAGCTCCGGTATCTCACCAGCAAGTTTGGACAACATCGATATTGTGAAGCACCCACGATATGCAGAGGTTGGTTGGGGTATTTTCTCTTGGAATTTCGACGGTTTGTCAATATTTCGGCTCAAGCCCATTTTCTCTTTTAATATTTCGGTCCAAGCCCATTTTCTCACAAAAAAAATTTCCCCACATATGAAAGGAAACTTATGGTTAAGGTTGAGACAATTTTGAGATTCATTTTCAAGAGAATAGTGGGAGCTCTATTGAGCTAGGGTTTGAGTGAGGTTGTTTGTTCTTGATTCTTGTAACTCTTGTAAACTCTCCAATCTTTACTATAGTGGAAGCTCGACTCTTGTGTGGATATAGGTAGCATTTACTGAACCATCTTAAATCTTGTGTCTCTTTGCATTTACTTTCATATTTATTGCTTGCTATTGATTGCTTGTGGATAAATTAGTAGTTTTGCTCTATTGAGTTTGTTGTGATAACTACTTAAGTTCAGGTAGGTGACTTCGCTGGTGTGAGCTCCAAAGAAGTCATTTAAGGATATGAGTAACTAGGTTGAAAAAAGTGACTTCCTAGTGAAATCTCCCAAGTCCCAACACCTTCTTCATGAAGTATTTCTTTGAAAAATCAAGATCCTAAATAAAAATTAGGGTTATTAGTTAGAATTAAAACTCAAACTGTGATCTTCACATACTCAGGGGGAGGATATAGAAGGTCGGGCTTTTTCAAAAGCTAAAAGCAATAGAAATTGGTCTCTCCATGTGCTAGGAAAAGAATCTAAACAAAATACAAATATGCTCGGATTCCCTACGTGCAATTCAGATTCTTGAATGGCAAAAAAAGAGAAACATGGTATTGTATGAACATCGTAAGTGCTATACTTAAGCTTGTAACTCACTTACTTGAGGTCAAATTTTGTCATGTTTACAAGGAAGTGAACAAGATTGTCACTACTTAGCTAGCCTATCTTCTTCCGCTAATGAGCAATGTACATGTAATATCCCCCCTCTAGATTCTACACTAGCAGAAATTGTAGCTACTAATGTAAGAGGGAAGGTTTATCTCAGATTCTAATAGCAGGTCCAAGGGTCAGCCGAACCCGATTAATACTTCAAAAAAAAAAAAAAAAAAATCAAACTGTAACTTTCCACCTATGGTAAATCATTTGTTAACACCAGTATATATTGGCAGTTCATTAAACACGGAAAAAGAAATAATTGGTTTTAATGGTATCTATAAAATGTGCAAAGGGCACCGACTAATAAAACCCGACATAACTTCACCTTCTTTTATTTATTTTACTCATCACATTCTTATTTTAGTTTTGGCTAAAATATCCTCCGTCTCTTCTTCTCTATGGTATGTATCAGTAAGCTAGCAAAATGAAACACAATAAGAATGTAGGGGAAGGGCCTTGTACAATCAATAAAAACACTAATTAGAAGTTTAGAACCATACATATCTATACAGTGTGACGATTTATAAAAGCAGTAATAAGTCCTTACCACATTTTCTGTATTAGCTTGCATTCTCCCACAAGAAATCAGACAACCCTCAATGAAAATAGGAAATCAAAGTTTAATGAAGTATATATATGATTTGAAGAAAAATAAGATGATACGGTTAACAACTAATTACAGTAATTTTTTGAAGATACGGTTAAATTACAAATTTATTAACTGTAAGAATTGCATAGAAGAAACAGTTTTGAGCTCTTACCATTGTCACTGATTCTTTGGTGCGCAAATGTTTGAACTTCCAAGAAAACACAATGCAATTATATAGAAGAAAATTTCGGGAATTTCGGAAAATTAGTTCGTTTCGGTACGAGATGTAATCAAATTTATGGAACACCTCGAAATTTCGATCCCTTTTTTTTATTTTACTTACTAGCGGTTTCACCTCATACGACATCTCATAGGGGCCACATTGTGGCTTAGATTTCTTCTACCCGACACTCATACTGGCGTGTAGATTTGACGCTATCTTGTTAAAACTGGTGCTATAGATAGGTAAACTTATATAGATAGCGTTAGCGGATTAGCGTTTTGACGTACCATTGGATCAGAATTTCTATGATATTTGGTGTTTTGCCGCACCATTGAACTTAGCCTTAGTAGCAGTTTCACCTCATACGATATTTTCAACTCTTTGGTACCACTCCAGTTTCTTGGCTAATGCAGCGCGTGTCTTTGGTAAATCTTCTGCATGATTGGAATCACTGCTGATTATTAAGGTGGAAAGAAACAAGGAACTCACCAATTATCTTCTACAACTGGCGACAATGATCTTGAGTATGCTTATTCTCATTCTACGTTAAGAATCCTTCCGATGCTTTGTGCAACCTTGTTTTCTCTATCTTATGAAAGCTTTAATAAAATCTCTCATTTCTAAGTCTTACAAGGAGGATCACTCCTAAATCTAGGTATCCGTTTACACTGAGAAGCATACATTGTGCATCTAAACAAAATAAAACCTTCAGAAATGCCCCTATGAAAGTATGAAGTATACAATGTACTCAACCATAAGACATGTTTATGATCAATTAATTTCCACAAATACTTGGAGACATGAATGTCTGATCTCGCCACAAAAGACTTGAGATATGCAATTATGCAGTATCATTTACATTGAAGATTCCAAACCCAGAATATACCATGAAGGTACAAATTAAGCAAAACAGATTAGAAAACGTCAGTACCTGTGCAGACTGAATACGAACAAAGAGACTGTCTCACAAAAGCTTCCTATTCCATCAAATCTGAGTTCTGGTCTCATAAAATCAGGAAGAAAAAAGTAATAATTGTTCCTGTTTTGTGAAGTGTACAAATGTTTATATTTACTAGTCGTCTCTAAATCCTTGCAGACTTCATGGTGTCACTTTCCCAGTATGTCCATCAAAAGTACACTAAATTAGCCCCTGTAACAAATTTGGAAGAGCAAAAATGTATTAATAGATATAAAATCATCACAAATAGCAGAACCGAGTGCATTATCTAGTCATATGGGGATTATATATTTATACACTTCAAAAGATGTGGGTTGAATTAAAATGAAATTGGATCCAAACATGCATCTTAACAGCCATTATCTCAAACTTCAAAACACAACTCACTACAATATATTAAATGATATTACTTTCTGATGCGCCCAAAAGTGACTCACTCCCAAGCCATCCATTCCTCAAACCAAAATTTCAGGATAAAAGATAATTAAAATAACTAGCAAAGAGCATAAAAGTCCCAGAGGATGCATCTTAGATGTTTGGCTTACAGCTAAAACTTTCACCTCTTTAGAGGTACCAGTGGTAAGAAAGTGCAGCAACAAATTGTCTAACCCAGAATATCCAATGGTCATTAGGTCATCCCAAAAATATTCCCACCAGAGGGTCTAGCAGGGCAAAGGCTAGTTCCAGTAAAAGGGCTTGTTGCCAAGTGAACCCATGATTACAACAAACAAATAGCCAACAGAAGGATGTGGGAATGGGTGCACATCTCTTGGGGTCAGTGGCAGAGAAGACGGTTTACAATCATGAAATTGCCATTATCCTTAGCTCCACAGGCAGTTGACTAACCTAACCAGGAATGCTGAAGTTTGCAACAACATCAAGAGTGTTTCCACTGTTTCGTAATGTAACCCTTAATAATTACACCAACACCAACACCTTCCTTTGCAGTGCAGTAAACAAGGATGAAAATCATGCCAAACTAAGAGCTGATTATCAATAACAATGGCTCATATAATGTAGAAAAGATGGGAGTAGCTATGAAAATATATGGACTCTATAGTTGGCTGGTCTCTTGTATTGAAGTGCTTTTCCTGTTTTTCTTGCAGACTGAGCTGCAATCTCCTACGGTATTTGGGTTCATGAAGTTGCTTTAACCCATGCTTGCTATAGTGGGGAACTTCATCGCACACCATAACTAAAGACAGACAATTACAGATCCTCTCTCACTAAATGCTGATACAGTCCAGGAAACAAATTACGCAACCAAAATCACAAAAAAATGGAGAACAAGAGAAAAACAAAACTGTCACTATATTCAAATTAATAACAGGTGATATGAATGCATAACCAAGGACTTTAATGAAAAATCTTTTCATTTAGAAAAATAGCAAGGACAAAATAATTCCTAAATCAGCTCCAAAAAAAATTATGTAAAAGAGATAATTAAGCAGCAGTTTGATTTCATAATTGTGAATGAGTGAGAAATAGGAGTATTTTTGCATAGCAGTTATTTCACATAGAAGAGTAATTGCAGTTCCAATAAAGCAAACTAAGCACGATATATACTTTAAGAAAAAAATTTATGCTGATGTATAAAAAGACCTTCCTTAGCCATACCTCCAAGTATACGATTTGTTAAGCCCTTTGATTTTGGAATGCAAGGAAGCTTCTAAGAGTTCCTCAGAAAATTTGTTGCTAACAGAGAGTATAAAAAAACTTCTACACAGAGCAAGGGATCCTCTTCAAATATAGAAAGTGTCTTGTCTCTGATTTTCGCTTTCAGTTATTGCCTTCACCTATGGAACTCACTCAAAAACTTACTGATTTCATCCTCCTCCTTTCTTATATTGGCATGGATAAAGAAATGCCTTTGCCAGTGTTGTTGAATTCAGTTGAGTAACCCTTTGTATAGTTTCATTCTTCTTCCCTTCCTCTGCAAAAGAAAACTCAGTAAATAAATCCTTTTTCTACCAAACATAGCTTACTACCAGTCAATTAGAAAGTAAGTTTTGTTCATAAATACCTGCAAGTTGTGTAACTCTACCTGCTTTGGCCGAAAAAGGGCAAGCAAAATCTGAATTTGCAGAAGCATAAACCTTTGATCACAGTTAAGAGCTTCCCTTTGACATTCACCTTGGGGGAAACCAGCACTTTTCAATCCACAATTGGTTGCTTGCCTCTAAACCTTCTCTTGGGTACCTCAATCTTATTTTCTGCACTTTTTTCGTGATCACAGTTTGCACCTTCTTCTTTGATTTTCACCTGGGGTAAACTAACAGTTTTCATTCCACGATTTGTTTTAAGCTCATTAATCCTTCTCTTCAAAACCTCAATCTCATTCTCTACCCGCCTTTTCAAGATATTCAAGGTCACTATTCTCTTTCTTGAGTACAACCAATATTTCTCTTTCTTTTTATTCATCTTCTTAAGCTTCATCAGACAATGTAATAATTCTAACCTGTGATCGCTTCTCTTTCTTCACATACAACTTTGTAATCTTCTTCTAAACGGATTACTTTCTCTTTGAGCTCATTACACATTCTCTATGTCCCCAGATTTCATCTTCAAGACCAATCTTTCTAACCTCCATCTCCCTGTAGCTTTTCCCCTAACATCAACAATCTCTGTCTTCTTCACCTCAATCTCATTCACAACTTAACACATCTACTTTCAACCACTTCCTTTGTCCATTTTCATCTTTCCCTCCTCACTTTAATAATCAGGGCCACTTCCTCAAAGTCCTTAAACGGAAAGCCAAGCTAAACGAAATAACTCAGTTCTTGAAGCAGTATAATCACTTTCCGTTGACTCCAGAATCCCAAAACCCATACAATTAAACAACTTTACTCAAACTAATAAACCTGAAAAATAAAAATATATATAAACAAATTAAATGAAAACGTCATTGTAATAAATAGAAAAAAAAAAAAGGCACCTTAGTATTGCATCAATCCCCTCTTCTTTTCTTTCGCTCCCATCTCTTCTTCTTCTTTCTTTCTAACCAACCCACTGCTGTCTAAACTTCTCTTAGCCCCCTTTCGAACCCTTTCATCTTCCTTCCTCTCCTCTTCTTCTTCCTCTTCATCTTCATCTTCATCT